>NC_056727.1:923724609-923769609 GCF_019279795.1 Protopterus annectens | reverse complement strand
ATCTGGCAGATGTGACATCATTTCAGAGACAGCTAGAGGTTTTTTCAACTTGGTTTTCAAAGTGAAAGTAAAACAGTACGGAAAGGTAGGAAGCCTAACAGGGAAAACAATTGAGTGGATTCGTTTTTAAAGCTGCATGGGTGATTTTTCAAGGCTGTATCAACGAACAGGGACTAAAAGAGACAGCAGATTGAGCAATCTGCTTTAATATCCCATTGTTGCCCTTTAAGAAAATTGGGACTGCTACACTAGTGGCTATAGTAAGACAGTCTGGTCTGTCCAAGTTGGGACACTCGCAGGGAGGCTTAAAGTGAGATGGTTTCATCAGCCGGAGGGCTATTTATGGACTTAGTTGTTTAGTGTTAACCTGCAGTTGACAGCCATTTTTGCTGTGCTTTTACATTAAGAAGTTCTAGGATAATCAATTTTGTGGCAAAAAGTGCTCACCTGGTCTCAGAATTCAGATGCACTCCAGAGAGCCCAAAGTTCAGTTGCTTATTGACCAAAAGGCAATGGAGTTAGTTTTCAGCTTTTTTTCTGCCTGCCATAAATTAAGCATGTTTGTGAGGAGATGTTCACCGCACAATGACGGTGAGCAGTAACCTGTACATTAGCAAACCTATACATATAGCACTTAAGATTTGCATGGTGCTAAGCTTAGGGCAGCTAGTTAGGGAGTCAAAGAGCACTAATATCAGATCACAGCACTATCCAACATCAAGCCTTAACCCTAGACACCACTCACATGATCCTTGTAAAGCCACATCCCTAAACCATAATAACCAAACCCCAATATAGGGCCTGGCAATATAGATTTGCAATTTCCTAATGTTTCTCTTACCAGATTGGTAGATACGGGCATCCAGAGATAATATAGCAATTGTCTCATGTACTCAGACAACTTTTTAATTCTTAAAGAAACTAACATATTATGTGAGAGATGTACATAACTTCCTTGGAGGTAAAAATCTCACTTACAAAAAAGGCTTAGCACACACCCTACATCCATCACACATGCTGCTCACCACACACACAGACCTTCTTAGGCTGAAGTACTTAAAAGAAACCTTTCCAAACCTCAAAAACCTCCTAAGCCATCAAACGGCAACACCCAACAATAATCACTGCACCCCACACCAAAAGCAACATCTAACGTCACACACAAGCCTACACCCAGTGATCCCCCAAGAGCACAGCCCATAAGGCAAGTAAGCACTTTACCTAGTACTCTTTGTTATAGGGGATTCTACTGTATGACGCATAGATGCCCCTCTCACCAGGCTGGACAAAGAGAAGATAATGGTTAGTTACCTACCTGGAGCTAGGATCCACAATATCAAGTACACACTCAAGTCATTGTGCAAGAGGTACAGATACGATTCCGTCATACTCCATGTGGGTGTAAATGACCAGAGACATACCTCATTGGAATATATGAAGAGAGCCATCACGGATCTCTCTGAATGTGTCTCATATAGATAGAATGTTACTGAGTGCAAGGCATGTACCTACCTTCACAAAGAATGATGCCACATTATGAAGAGAAAAAGTGTTTGATTTTAATAACTTGCTTTGTTTCTGGTGTCACTGCAGGCAATGCAATATCTATCAGCATTTGGAAGACAAATTTAACAAAACATGCTGCTTTGCCAAGGATGGTCTGAACATGCCCCCCCCCCCCCCCACGGCGTTTGGACACTGGATAAAAACTTTATCCATCCCCCCAGAGCCTTTTAGGCTATGTCAAAATGACAAAACTACCAACACAGCAAACTCAAACAACCTTAAGGTGTTACTGCTCAGTGCTAGCAGCCTAAATAAGAAACTCCATACCCTTCAAGCTTTCCTCACACTGGAGGATTCAGACGTCTGTGCTGCTACCAAGACCTGGTTTAAAGCCACAGAAAGTACTCAGACAGTGCAAGGCTACCAGTGCCTTCCACACATTCAAACAGCAGCACAGACAGGGGCTAAAGATGGAGGTGTCTCAATCTATGTTAGTAACTAATACAACTCCAGGTTGGTTAAACAGAATGATGCCCTGGAGTTCATCCATGTCAGCCTCCATATGCAAGATTCCTTACCATGTCTTGGACAGCTACAGGTCATCCTCTATGACCTACATAGCACACAGCTCTTATCTAGACCTTCTACAGGTTCTCACACTCCAACCAAATACCCTGGTTATGGGAGACTAACCAACTCTCTACAGAATGGGAAACATACAATGCCTCTAACTCACAGGCATAACATTTCCTGGGACTGTATCAACAAAAACACCTTGGAACAGATAGTGTGTGCGCTCCAACTACAAGATGCAACACATTGGACCAAGTACTCATCAACATGGGAGAGCGCTGCAAACCCCCTCCCCCATGTAGCATCCTCATTGGTGGAGATGAACAAGAAAGCAGTCTCCCTCAAAATTAAAAATCGAACTTGAAAGCCCAACTAAACCCACAACAGTTATGAGCTATTCTAAAGCAAACTACATCTTATTAAGAGACAGTTTGTCCTAATTCTTGGCTGCCCCAAGAACACAGCTACCTATGCAGAATTACTAACAGCTAACCTGTACAAACATTTAAATGGCTGCACTGGGGTTTCAGTACCTACCAGAAGTAAGCCCTGATCCAACACCAAAAAAAAAAAAAAAAAAAAACAGTGGCAGAATCCTTACCTTAACTGGGTACATAAAAAAAAAGAAAAAAAAAAGGCAGGGCCATAATCAGAAATGGAAACACTCACAGAAACAAGAGCTCTCTGACTCAACTAAACAAGAAACCAAGAGGCAAGTCCAACAGGGCCAATTACAAGGTCAGGTGAGTTTCCCAGTCCAAGGACAATCATAAGGGCTTCTTCAGTTATGTCAGGGACCTCAAAAGTAACACTGAGCAGTGTGTAGAACTGGTGGTGAATGGCACAACCTTCACTGAACAGTTACATAGAAAATCTACTGGCTGATAAATTTAGCTCTAACGTCACCCTCTCCTCTTTAGCATATCTCCCCACCCCCAACTATCAACTGGAAGCAGGTCCTAGTGCCACTCACTAAGGCCAAAAGCACTGCTTCAGTGGGCCCCATCACTATCCCCAGTTGTCACCTAAATAGCCTAAAACATGACCTTGCAGGACCACTTGAGGCACTCCAACTACATCATCTAAAAGTTATGTGCCAAGTGAATGGAAGACCGCAACAGTCATCTGTCTTCATAAGGGTGGACCATCGACTAACTGCAGGAAGTACAGAAATCAGTCTTGCAACTCTTACATGCAAAGCTACAAAATCCTGGAAATGATCAACAAGGACATTGGCAAGGTACAGACATTATACCCATCCCAGTTTGGCATTGCTAAGAGAGGCCTTCCCTACTCAGCCTGGTAGACTTCTTCGAATAGGCTCATCAAGGCTATGTCCAAGGATAAAATGGTGTATACCGCCTACCTTAACCTGGCCAAGGCATTCAATACAATACCCAACTCAGGTACGGTTGACAAATTCTCAGAAAGAGGCATAAATCCCTACATAACTCATTGGATTGCTGGCTGGCTCACCCAATAAGGCAGGATCAATGAAACTAGTCACCAGCAAAGTACCCCAGGGCTCTGTGTTGGGCCTGCTCCCATTTGGCATCTAACTCTTGGAAGAAGAGGCTAATGTGAAAGGGATCTTCCTCTCCAAGTTTGCATATGGCTCTAAACTGGGAGCCATCTTAGACCCCCCCCCAACACATACAAGACTAACAAAAGCCACAGATTATAAATCAAGAAGAAATGCATTATAGTGCCCTTTGAGAAATCTTCCACCCAAGCTAATTACTCCATCGATAAAGCACCCCCAAGAGTTGACCTGACAGAGATCAGAGAATATATGTAGACAGTAATCTGACTGTGACCAATACCTACAATAAATTTTTTGCTGTCTTAGCCAAGTCAGACAACTCAAAGGATATGACATCTAGGTCCAAGGAAGTTACAGTACCACTCTATTCAGCCCTTATCACACCCATCATCGAGTACAATGACCCCTCTAAAATGTACCTAACCAGACACTTGCAACAGCTGCAACACCCTTAAAGATTCCTCACCAAGAGGATCCAGGGTATGAATACACTGCCCTACAAAGATCGACTTAAGGCCCTATCTCTGTATTCAGTCTCCTATAGGTTAATGAAAGGCAATGTCTGACATATACGGCATCATCAAATCCAGCTTGAAAGATTTCTTGCACATCTGCAAAACAAACAGCACCAAAAACACTAGAGCCAAGGAAATGAACTTTCCCTGCAACATAAATAAAACATGCTGAAACAAGCTACATGCATCTCACAAGATCCCCAAAGCAAAGAAATAAGCTCCCAATCTATGTTAAGCAGAATTCATCCCAGACCCTATTCAAATGAAACCTTGATCATTGGATGGGAAATCACAAATTCACCCCTGGTCTGGCCCCCATGCCTCTAATCGACAGAGATCACGTTAAGTAAATTAATCCCCAACTAACATAACCCTCCCCCACATAACCCTTAACTACCGCCTTACTAACATACCCCACCATACAGCCACCCAAGGAACTCTGGGGAAAAAACTGGGCTGGGCTGGGTTGGGCTGGACTGCACTGCTAGGCTTGTAAAAACCCTGCTGGTCATTAGCCTAGTATAAACCTATGATCCTATGACAGGGAAGTCATCTCACGAGCTTTGCCAATGCCCAATGAAGCTGGTGGTCCCTAGGAAACAGGATAATGTGAGAGGAACTGCAGATGGCAAAGAGGATCAGGATGGATCTTAACGGAGGACAGGATACCTCTTCACTAGACAGAGAAAGAGAAAGTACAGTTTTGTACCTACCATAAATGTAGATGTCCGAACAGGAGAGCATCTGCAGTCCTTACAAATGGGTTGTCCTGTCGTCAGGCAGCCCTTCGGTCGGCCGGATTCCAAAGTCTGGGTCTGGCCTCGGCTGGTGTCGCACTTCACCCGACGTCATCTCTGCTGGTCTTCGGGTATAAAGGCATCAGCCGACGCCATTTTCCTCAGTCTTTCTTGCCCCAGATGCCAGTTGCCCTCTTGGATAGCTAAATTTTTGGGTAAATGCCAATGTTTCCAAAAAAGTAGAAGGCAAACACAAAAAATAAGCATATATGTACATATATACAAACAAATACACCATAAGAGATCCCCCCCCAGCTAGCTATTAGGTGGGCAAATACCCTAGGAGTACCACAGAGGGGAAGGAGGGTGGGTAATCCTGACTGCAGATGCTATCCTGTTCGGACATCTACATTTATGGTAGGTACAAAACTGTACTATGTCCTTCAAGGATGCATCTGCAGTCCTTACAAATGGGTAGAATACCATAGCCAAACCAGGGGAGGAGGAAGAAGAATTATGGTGTAGTTAGGATCCCTTGCAAAACAGCAGTGGCAAACCCTGCTCGGGATCTAGAGTATAGAGGTAAGTTATAATGCTTGGCAAATGTATGCACGGAGGTCCAAGTTGCAGCCTCAATAATGTCCTTGGTAGCCACTCCTCGTAAGAAAGCTGTGGTAGTGGCTGTAGCCCTTGTAGAATGAGGCCTTATGTTCTGTGGAATTTGCTTTCCATGGTAGGAGTAACAGAATCTTATGCAATTTTCTATCCACTTGGAGATTGTCTGTTTGGAAATTGCTTTTCCTTCCCTTCCTGTTGCATAAGCTACTAGAAGCTGGTCAGTTTTTCTATTGCCCTTGGTTCTGTCCAGGTAGTAGCAACTGTCTATGTACATCCAAGGTATGCAGCAGTCTTTCCCCCCTGTTCTGTGGATTGGGAAAGAAGGTAGGTAGGTGGATTGCCTGGTTTAGAGATACTCTGGATACCACCTTAGGCATAAATGTAGGATTAGTTCTCATGGACACTCTATCTTGATGGAAGATTAGGAAGGGTTGTACTGCCATTAAAGCCTGTAGTTCAAACCCTTCTTGCTGAAGTAATTGCCAGTAGGAAAGCAGTTTTCCAGGATAGGTGTTGAAGATCTGCTGTTGCTGCTGGTTCAATGGAGGGAGTGTCAATTTTTCTAGCACAAAGTTCAAGTCCCATGCTGGTAATGGTGGTTTCCTAGGAGGTTTTACATTCTTAATTCCTCTCAGGAACTGCCTGAGTAGAGGATATGAGAAGACAGGGGATCAAGCTGTATTCTGCAGAAATAGCTGATGCATGTATCTTGACGGAGGAATAGGACAGGCCTGTATGGAGAAGCTCTGCCAAATACTCCAAGATGTTGGCAATATCTACCTTTGACACATCTTGCCTCTTTCAGTACTCCAAATGACAAACCTTTTCCATTTTCCTGCATAGTTCCTTCTTGTTGAAGGTCTGCGGGCCTCAAGGATAATGTCTTTAACCCTTTGGGATAAATCTGGGTTAGTTGCTCTTATGTAATGTTCCAGGCAGTCAGTTGCAGAGTTTTCAGGTTTGGATGCAGGATGTTGTAGTCGCCTGAGTTAACATCAAAGGAATCAGGGTAGTGTTCACGTTTCCCGAGACATGCTCCTCAGCAATGGATACCAATGTTGTCTTGGCCAATTTGGAGCTATCAGAATTATCCTTGGACGTTCCTCTTTGATTTTCAGTAGTACCTTGTGCATCAAAGGAAGAGGAGGAAATGCATATGCTGTCAGGCCTTTCCAACTGAAGGATAGAGAGTCCACCTTCCAAGCAAGTGGGTGGTATGTCCTTGTGCAGAATTTCTTGAGCTGGTGATTGAGTGGGGATGAATAGGTCTATTTGTGGCATTCCCCATTTCTTTGTGATGGCCTTGAAGATGTCCGGTGTAGCATCCATTCGTGAGCATCCGAGGTAGTTCTGCTTAACATGTCTGCTAGGATGTTTTCTTTTCCCGGTACAAATATTGCCTGTAACTGAATGTTGTAGCTCAGAGCCATATTCCATAGGTCCAGAGCCATTCGGCATAGGGGGTATGAATGAGTGCCTCCCTGTTTGTTGATGTACCACATGACTGTGGTGTTGTCTGTCCTTATCATCAATTGGCCTTCTTTGAGGAATGGTCTGAAATTCTGGATTGCTAGTTTTACTGCCAGCATTTCTTTTTGATTTATGTGCAGGTGCAGCTGATTTGGAGTCCATAAGCCTTGAATGCACTTGTCCAGCATGTGGGCCCCCCAACCGAGGTCTGAGGCGTTGTGATGATTTGGCTTGTTTGAATGTTGTGGAAGGACAAACCTGGGTTTGACTGGCATGCCTGAGCCCACCATAGGAACTCTTGTTTCAGGCATGGGATTAGTGGTATTTCTGTTTCTAAGCTGTGCCTGTGTTGAGACCATAAATTCTTTAGGTACGACTGTAGCTTTCTCATATGGAGTGTGGCATGGGGGCCAGGATTATGCAGGATGCCATGAAGCCCAAGGCCTGCAGTACTTTCCTTGCTGTTAGTTTGTTCTGCTTTGTTAATGCCAAGAAGTAAAGAGGAAGTTGTTCTTGTTTTTCTGCAGTTAGGAATGCCATCTGTTTTACTGTGTCCAATTCTGCACCCAAGAATGTTCTTGTTTGGGATGGTATCAGCCTTGACTTTTTTAAACTGACTGTGTATCCCAGGGCTTGTAGTAAGCAAATGACTCTTTGTAAGTCTTGTGTCAGCTTGCTTTTGTTGTCCGCTTGTATCAGGCAGTCGTCCAGGTATGGATAAATTTGGATTCCCTGAAGCCTGCAATGAGCGATTACTGATGCCAGGCATTTCGTGAACACTCTGGCAGTAGATAAGCCAAAGGGCAATGCTGAGAATTGATAATGCTCTGATCCTGCAAGAAATCTGAGGTATCTTCTGCAATTTGGTCGTATGGGGACGTGCAGGTATGCCTCCTTGAGATCTAGAGTTACCAGCCAATACTCCTTGCCCAGCATGGAAGAAGTTGCTGTAGGGTCAGCATTTTGAATTTTGGAACAATGATGAATGTGTTTAAAGCGGACAGGTCGAGAATGGGTCTCCAACTTTTCTCTTTCTTGGTACTAGGAAGAGTCTGGAGTAAAATCCCTTGCCCTGTTCTGTAGGTGGTACCCTTTCCACAGCTCTCATCTTTGTTAATTGAGCTATTTGTTTTAGCGCTTCTGTCTTTTGATTTGGTGGTAGGTTTGGCATTCCTCTTTTTACTGGTAAGGTGTGGAAATGAAACCTGTAGCCTTGGTCTATAGTTTGCAAAATCCACTTGTCTCTTGTGATATAGTGCCAGTTTTTTGAAAATAAGGCTAACTTTCCGCCTAAGGGTGCTGCTATTTGTTCCCTGGTAGGTGGTGTGAGAGCCAAGTCACTGTGATTGTCCTGTTGCAGTGGTAGTGGTTGTATCTGTGCCTCGTTGGTTATTGCCTTGCCACTGGCGTCCCATGTAGGCACCTCCTCTGGAATGATTTCTGCCTCTGGAACGTGTATTCCTGCCTCTCTGAGTTTTAGAGGAGTCTGGAAAGGACCAATTTTTGGAAGGCCAGTTCCTGCTAAACCTTGGGGGCTGAACCTGTAAGAAATCTTTAACTGTTTGTACAGATTTTGCCTTCTCTTCCATTTTCTTCATTACTTGTTGGGCAGGAGAACCAAATAGACTGACCTTATTCATAGGAGCATCTAATAGCTTTGCTTTAACATGATCCGGCAAGACCTGTTCTTTCAACCATGCATGCCTTCTTATAACTGTGCCAGTCATGGCTGATCTAAAGGAAGCCTCCAGTGCATCATAGCCACATTTTAAAGAATGGTTACTAACCTGCTGAATGTTATTCACCATTTCTAGAACATATTTCTTATCTAAGGAATCATCAGAGGACAGTTTCTTAGTTAACTGATCAAGCATAAACTCTTGGTATTGGATCATATGAAACTGACAGTTCAAAGCTCTAGCTGAGAGAGTAGCAGAGGTGTATACTTTTTTACCCCATCTCTCTAAGGACCTGGATTTCCTTTCAGAAGGGAGAGGGTTTTTCGCTGAGGTCGAAGCTACTGCCTTAGGCCCCTGGGAGATATACAAGGCTCCTTTTGCAGATCCTGAGACTGACTAAGTGGTGATGAGTGTCCGGTACCCTGTAAAACCCATCGGGCTTAGCAGGGGCTGGAGGTAAAGTATCAGGAGCAGTGCAAGCATCATTAAATGCATCATCCACAACAGGAAGAACTGGAGGTATAGCGAAGGGCCTATGTTATGTAAGTGTAAAAGGTCCTAAGCCTTTTCTTGAATCTGAGAAATCTTGTCCCTGCCATTGGAATTGCTCTCTCATGGCATGTAAGGTTTCCCCAAAGGAAAATTCCTCTGGTGGAGAGGCAGAAGGAATAGATTCTTCAGCATCGGAATCTTCATAAGTAGAAAAAGGAGCCTCTGGATGGTCTGTATTGTCTGTATCATCAGAAGAGTCATCTGAGGACACTGGCTCAGGGGGCTCTGCTCTAGGTCTCTTTTCTGGAGGTTGAGAGGCCCTGTTTGGGTGAGATTGGGATCCCCTTATTAAAGAGATGAGATCCTCTGCCAGAGTAAGCATTTGAGAACTGGAACTGGGCCTGTGAGAGGGGGGCTTAACAGGCACAGACTTAGCAGTTTTAGCTGCTTTAGCCCTGGCAAAGGCCTTTATAGACATGGCTGCAGGAGGCCTAGCAGCACCACGTGCTGGGGTAGAGACATCCAAAGGGATGGTGTCCGATAATTCTAGAGAAACCACATTAGTAGGCAAAACTTCAGAGGCCGATTCAACTAGGGTAAAAGAGGCCTCGGTAGTAGTCATGGATTCGGCTGTAGATTGACCCGTTTGCTCGGTTTCAGCCGAAACCGAGACACTCGCGGTTTGCTTAACCGTGGTTTCGGCCGAAACCGCGGACCGCGAGTGTCGGTCCTTTTCTTTGCGTTTCTTAACAATTTGAGTAGTCGGAGGATCCGACGGCATAATGTACGCAAAATCTGAGCCGAAAAACTGTTCAGCAAACTCCGACCGACGCCTAAGCGTTCGCCGGTTGAAGGAAGCACAGGCTAAACAAGCTGCTACGTCGTGGTCTGGGCCTAAACAAGGTAAGCAGTAAGAGTGGAAATCTTTATGAGGTATTTGTTTCCCACAAGTTAAACAGTTATTCACTTTTTCTGACATCGGCTGAGGCAAGAAAGGGTCCTCAACGGGTACTTAGCTTTTAGAAGTCTTCAAGTAGTATTCGGTAGTAGTAATCTCTGGATCTGACCGACCGGCACTTGCGAACAGCTTCTGCTTCGGGCGCCACGCGGCAAGAAAGACTGAGGAAAATGGCGTCGGCTGATGCCTTTATACCCGAAGACCAGCAGAGATGACGTCGGGTGAAGTGCGACACCAGCCGAGGCCAGACCCAGACTTTGGAATCCGGCCGACCGAAGGGCTGCCTGACGACAGGACAACCCATTTGTAAGGACTGCAGATGCATCCTTGAAGGACATCACTTCAAACCCCTTGAAGGCTGAACTGAAGCAGAGGTCAGTCTCAATGGGGTTCTTTTAGGATCCAAGGATCCCAACAAGTGACCCTCTCAAGACATCAGTCTCTACATGAAGCAAACACTGAGGCCAAGCAATCTAGTGCCAGTGCACTGAGGGGAGGGGATACAAGAGTCTTTGCAGTTCATCCCAAACCCTATAGAGACAGAAGCTGACCTCTCAGCTCTGGGACAACCCAAGATCTGACACTGACATAGCAGAGAGAGTAAAGGGAACTGCTGTAGTGAAAAAAAAAAAAAAAAAAAAAAAAAAAAAAAAAAAGTACAGTTTTGTACCTACCATAAATGTAGATGTTCGAGGATCCACATTGCTGCAGTCCTAACTATTGGGTAGTCCGCTGTCCAGTCGGCCCGAATACCAAAGTATATTGACGTCGGTCAGGCGCATTAGACTGACGCCAGTACGCCAGGGTACTAATGCGCATGACCGACGTCATATCCTCAGTCTTTTCTTGCCCCAGATGTCAGAAGACCCTGAAAAGATAAGGCCCAAAACCAAACACTGCCAACATACCTGCACCAAAATATATA
This sequence comes from Protopterus annectens, assembly GCF_019279795.1. Lineage (NCBI taxonomy): Eukaryota > Metazoa > Chordata > Ceratodontiformes > Protopteridae > Protopterus > Protopterus annectens. The sequence goes on along the minus strand of NC_056727.1, from coordinate 923,758,593 downwards.
TATACAAAATATACAAAATTAGCAGATCATAACCTCACCTACACAACCACCCCTAAACACAGAGGGGAAGGAGGGAGGGTAACTTGGACTGCAGCAATGTGGATCCTCGAACATCTACATTTATGGTAGGTACAAAACTGTACTATGTTCTTCATTCCACATTGCTGCAGTCCTAACTATTGGGTAGAATCCCAAAGCAGAGGTAAGGGAGGCTGGCAAATCATAAGGAAGCAGGAACTGACAACATGCCTTGCAAAATAGCTGTGGCAAAACCAGCCCTAGACTTAGAGTAGAGAGGAAGGTGATAATGCTTAGAGAAAGTATGCACTGAACTCCAAGTAGCTGCCTCCAAAATATCCTTAGTTGCCACCCCTTAGAAATGCTGTTGAAGTGGCAGTAGCCCTAGTGGAATGAGGCCTAATCCCAGCTGGAATTTCCTTGCCATGATGGGAATAACAAAATGTAATGCAACACCCAATCCATCTAGAAATAGTTTGTTTTGACACAGGCTTGCCCTGAGAACTCAAAGCAAAAGAAATAAACAACTGCTGAGACTGCCTAAAATCTTTAGTCCTGCTCAAATAATAACGCAATTGCCTGTGTACATCTAAAGTGTGCAAAATCTTTTCCCCTTTATTTTGGGGATCTGCATAAAAGTAGGCAAATGAATAGTTTGGTTTAAAGCCACACTAGAAACCACCTTAGGCATAAAGGAAGGATTAGTACGTAAAGATACCCTATCCTTATGAAAATCAAAAAGGCTCCACTGCCATAAGGGCCTGCAACTCAGAAACCCTTCTTGCAGAAGTAATGGCCAACAAAAAAGCAGTCTTCCATGACAAGTATTTCAAGTCAGCAGTAGCAGAGGCTCAAAAGGTTGTAGAGTAAGTTTCTCCAACACAAAATTGAGGTCCCAAGCAGGAGTAGGAGCTCTCGGGGGTCTTATATTCTTTGCCCTCTAAGAAATTGCTTGAACAAAGGATGCAAAACAATGGTGGGTCACAATCATAGTGAGCTGAAATTGCTGCAGCATGAATCTTAATGGAAGAGAAAGACAAACCTTTGTCCAATAACTCAGTAAGATATTGAAGAGCCACACTCAGATTTGGCTCAAATCTCCAAATTGTTTGCTGCACTCCAAAATAAAAATCTCTTCCATTTTTCTGCGTACACTTTCCTTGTACTAGGTCTCCTGGCTTCCATAATCACATTTAAAACTTGTTGAGGAAGTTGAGACCTGCTGTCTTTCAAAACAGAATATGCCAGGCTGTTAGATGAAGAGAGTGAAGCTTGACATTGAGCAGGTGACCGCGTCTCTGAGACAACAGGTGTGGAATCAAGGGTAAAGGCCATGGAGGCTTCTTTACCAGACTCCTCAGTAATGGGTACCAGTGCTGCCGAGGCCAATCTGGAGCTATTAAAATCATCCTTGGCTTGTCTTGTCTGACCTTTAGAAGCACCTTTGGAAGAAGAGGCAGAGGTGGAAACGCATACACATGAAGATTTTTCCAACTGAAAGAAAGAGCATCCACTTTCCAAGCTGTGTGATGAAACCTCTTTGTGCAAAACTTTGGCAGCTGGTGGTTTAGTGGAGAAGCGAACAGATCTATGTTTGGAGTTCCCCAGGACACTGTCAACTTTTGAAATACATGAAGATCCAGTTTCCACTGTGGGGATCCATGATTTGTCTGCTTAACACATCTGCTAAGGAGTTCTGTGCTCCGCAGAAACCTTGCCTGAAGAGTTAGTTGCAAGCTGAGCGCAGTCTCCCATAAAATCAGTGCTTGCCTGCACAATGGGTAAGAATGTGTTCCCCTTGTTTGTTGATGTACCACATGACAGTTGTGTTGTCTGTTAGAATCAACACCTGCCCTGGAAGAAGTAACTCCTTGAAAGCCATTAATGCAAATTGGACTGCTAACATCTCCTTCATGTTGATATGTAGATGCTGTAGTCTGGCAGGCCACTTGTCTTGTATCCACTTTCCATTTAGATGAGCTCCCCAAGCAATGTCTGAGGCATCTGTCGTTAGAATCTGACTCGCCTCTGGCCGGGTCACAGAGAGTCCCTTGTTTAGGTGACATTCCTGAGCCCACCACAAAAATTCCTTTTGAATGCAAGGTATTATTTGAATGACAGTGTCCAAATCCTGGCAGTGCTGTGTCCATACATTTTGAGATACCATTGTAGCTTCCTCATATGCAGTTTGGCATTGGGAAGCACCAGAATACAAGATGCCATGAACCCTAAGGCTTGAAGGACTGTCCTTGCAGTCAGCCCGGACTGAAGAGATAGTTGATGGAAGTAACTGGAAAGATTCTTTTGTTTGTCCGGGGTTAAAAAGGCCATCTGGGCTGCTGTATTCAGTCTCACACCCAGAAAGCACATGTCTTGAGAGGGTACTAGACTGGACTTTATTTCGTTCACAGAATACCCTAGGCATCTTAGCACTGCTATGACATATTCCAAATGCTGTAGAAGGTCTTCCTTTTCTTGAGCCAGAATCAGGCAATCGTCCAAGTAAGGATAGATTTGAATTCCTTTTAGCCTGAAGTAAGCTATCACTGGAGCCAGAACCTTTGTGAATACTCTGGGCGCAGTAGATAAGCCAAAGGGCAATGCAGAGAACTGATAATGAGAATTTCCAGCTCGAAAACGCAGATACTTTCTGCAACTTAGTCTTATAGGCACATGAAGGTAAGCCTCCTTGAGATCTAAAGTTACCATCCAGTGATCTTTGCCCAGCAGAGGTAAAAGCTGTTGTAACGACAACATCTTGAACTTGGGAATGTCCAGATAAGTGTTGAGGATAGATAAATCCAAAATTGGTCTCCACGTGTTCCCCTTTTTTGGTACTAAGAACAGGCGAGAATAAAATCCTAGGCCCCTTTCTGGCACAGGAACCGCTGAATGGCCCCTATTTGGAGTAACAGAGAAATTTGCTTGTGAGCCTCTTGTCTTTGTAGAGGAGGAATGTCTGGCATGCCTTTGAAAGGAGGCAAGGTATGGAAATAAAACCTGTAACCGTGGTGAATAATATCCAGAACCCATCTGTCTTGGGTAATTAAATCCCAATTTTCTTTGAAAAGAGACAGCCTTCCTCCCAATGGTGCTGCCAGGCGAGAATGAACTGGCAGCTGAAAAGGCAGGTCATTGGGTCTGCTTACGAAAGGACTGACCCCTGCCCTCCCCAGAAGTCTGAGCAGGGGAACTCCCTGTCCTAGGCCTAAAAGAACCCTGAGCTCTGCCCCTACCACGCCTAGACCTACCCCTAGACTGGGAATCATAAGCAGGAAAAGTCCAACCCTTAGCAGGCCAATTTCTACTAAACTTGGAGGCTGCACCTGTAAAAATCTTTAACAGTTTGCATAGATTTAGCCTTGTCCTCCATTTTCTTCAAAACTGCTTCCACAGGCGAACCAAACAACACATCAGACTGCAAAGGAGCATCCAAAATCCTTGTCTTAACATGCTCAGCTAAGTTCTGATCTCTCAACCAGGCGTGCCTACGAAGAACAGAACCAGTGGCAGCCACCCTGGAGGAGGCCTGCACAGCATCAAAACCACATTGCAAGGAATGTTTACCCACCTGTTCAGACACATGAACTAAATCCTGCAACTCTTTACAGTCAATACCTTCCGCCAGAGCATCCACCTTAGATTTCAACTGTGAAAGAAGATAATTCTGATATTTTAACATGTGAAACTGACAATTCAACGCCCTCATGGCTAAAGTGGAAGAAGTATACACCTTTCCCCATCTATCCAAAGCCCTTGCCTCTTTATCAGGAGGGACAGGATTTTTAACAACTGAGGCCTTTACACCTTTAGGCCCCTGAGAGACAGTTTCCGGGTCTGCCCTAGGACTCTTAAAAAGATACTTATGAGCTTCAGGCACCCTATAATACCTATCCGGTTTAACTGGGGCAGGAGGCAAAGAATCAGGATTCAGGGAAGCCTCTGCAAAAACATCTTCCACCACATTCAAAACAGGAGGTATAGCTAAAGGCCTATGCTGGGGTAAAAACAAGAACTCCCTAAGCCTTTTCCTGGAATCAGAGAAATCTTGGCCTTCCCATTTAAAATGCTCCCTCATGGAATGCAAAGTCTCTGAAAATGAAAAATCCTCAGGAGGAGAAGCTGAAGGAGTAGAATCATCCACATCAGAATCAGAATAAGTAGGGAACTCCTGCAAGTCTTCAGCCGAAGACTCAGAAGCCTCGAGCATTGCTCAAAACTCTCAAGCTCAGGTTCCACCCTAGGCCTCTTATCAGGAGGGGGCAAAGAACCCCTTATCATAGTAATCAAATCTTCTGCCATTTTAAGCATATGTTTCTTAGGCAAAGACCCTGAAGCACTAGGAGAAACCCCCACTGAAGCAAAACTTGGCCTGCCCCTTAAAGAAGCCTTGGAAACAGAAGGGGAGGCCCTAACCACCTTAGGAAGTGAGGGAAGAACAGCCACCTGAGAAGCCCCCTCAGCCTGGCCTACTTCCTGAGAGGAAACATCCTATAACAGTAAAGTCTCTCCCTGAGACTCCAAAGAAACACCTGGCAAAACCTCCGGCTCCACTGAGCCCTCTAAAGAACCGACGTCTGGGACTGTCGGTTCTTCCCCTCTAGGCTTTGCTGTTTTGTCCTTGCGTTTTTTAGCCGAAGCTGGCGTCGGAGCATCCGACGGCATTTTATAGTTACAACGCTTCCCAAACACTAACCTGGCACAGTCTAACCTTCTCTTAATAGTGCGTTTGTTAAATCTAGCACAAGAACGGCATCCAACAACGTCGTGCTCAGGCCCTAAACAAGGTATACACAAAGTATGGTAATCCCTATGAGGTATCTGTTTCCCACAAGAAATACAGTTATTCACTTTTTCTGACATCCGGTTAAATACTGAGGCAAGAGAAAACCAAAATATTCCCCAACGGGGTACTTAGCCAACTTTGATTCGGTCTGAAACTCTGACTTCAGAAATTTTCAGAACGCCAACCTGCACTCGCAAAATTGCTTCTGCATCGGACCATGCGGCAAAAAAGACTGAGGATATGACGTCGGTCATGCGCATTAGTACCCTGACGTACTGACGTCAGTCTAATGCGCCCTGACCGACGTCAGCCATATACTTTGGTATTCGGGCCGACTGGACAGCGGACTACCCAATAGTTAGGACTGCAGCAATGTGGAATGAAGAACATCAGGCCACTAGCTCAGACAAAGATATCCCACACTGAGGGCTCAGATCCAGAACCACCTGATCTAAAGGTCAGAATGGGGAAGTAGAAACCAGGTAAGAGCCTTGATGATCATATGGACCTATGTCAGGAGGCTGTCGAAGGCAGCATGGGAGATCTGTGAAAGACCCCACTGACTAAAAAAGAAGATTGGAGACATCTGGTGATTGGCGCCTAGGAGAACCTCTGCTCTACAATCAAAAATTTGGGGAGCAGATCCATATCAGCTCAGAGGAAACAATCAGATCCAATGGCTTAGCAAGCTTCAGGGCTGGACCCACAGCCTCTGTAGGGTCCAGAGACAGTTTTCTTGAATCCTTTTCTCTAGTTTTGTCTCTCTCCTTGTTTTTTTCTCTCTCCCTTTTTCTCTCTCCCATTCACCTTGTCTCCCTTAGCCTTCCCTACAGCTTGCTTAGAAGTGGTAGAAGCCCAGAGAGAAGATGCAGATTCTCCTGCAGTAGCAGGAAGGAGTCATCTTAGTATTAATTGGGACATGTGATCTAAGAGGACCCAAGGCCCAAAGGAGGAATACAGTTGGTAGTCCTCTTCAGGGTGGGCTGCCCTAGACAATGTACACACACAATCTTGATGGGGAATTTTGTTTCCGCAAATGGAACATTTTTTAAACCCCGAAGTCTTAGTGAACAAGGCACGAAAGAAAGAATAACAGCAGCACACAAGGCAAAAAGCAAACATTTAAAGCACAAACACTACTTTCATAAAGCAAGTGAGCAGACTAAATATGTAGAGAAAGGAATTACCCCAGCAATACACACTTTTTTAATATAAGGATGATGATGACGACGACTACAAGATAAGACAAAGACCCACACTTACCAAAAAGTAACTGCATAAATATATATATATATATATATATATATATATATATACACACACACACACACACACACACACACACACACACACACACACACACGACAATCTCGATGCACTGAAATGTCGAAATTCAGTACGTCAAGACAGAATAGTGGAAAGTGCAGTTAACCGAAACTACACTATGACGAATCTGCAAATGTCGAATCCGCCACTATCGTGGTGTAGCGTTCGTGACGTGTGGTGCGGTTTGTGGATTTATCTGGGGTTTCAGGTAAGTGTTGTGTGTTTGAGGATAATGGGTAGGGATTTTAGTGTGTGTGTGTGTGTGTGTGTGTGGTTGCGATTGTAGTGCCTGGGAGAGGAAACACTAAAGATACCGATCAAACACACATTAAAGGCAGAAGAGCTAAAGACTTTACTTATATAAGCAGCTAGACACACACAAAAAAATCACCACAAAATGCAATGAGCTTTGAAGGCCACATCTGTCTGAAGCACATGGCAAATGAGCTCTGAGGATTTATCAGGGCAGAGGGACATTATGAGTGAGGCTTGAATCCAAGAGTCTGAATGATGTCAGTTTCAGATCCAGTATACCCAACAGTTGAGACCAGCGGAAAAGACACTGCATTTCCTTATCCAAGTGAAGAGTATTAAAGCAGTAGATACCTATAAGAAGAGGAGGACACATCAACAGGCCCTACACAGACCAACTCTGACAAAGCCCATTGTGCTCACTGACTGAAGGTCTGGCTTAAATGTTGAGAAGTTGTACCACGTAGTCTATGTGGCTGTTTCAAATACTCCAAGATGCTGTAATCGCTATTATTTTGGTATAGTGGTTCCAAATGGCCCGCCAAGATGCCTCCCACTGCTTGCAGAAAGCAATAAAGTTGGTAGCCATTCAGACAGCACTTGCCTTGAGACAGATCTGTCCTACTTGCATAGTACAAAGGAGGCAAATATTGCTCACATTGTCTGAAACCTTTATTCCTTGCTAGAATGTTTGAATTATCTGATCTTTGCCAAATAAAATCTGAAATGCCTATGATGATTTGGCAAATGTAAAATCCTTTCCCCTTTACTCTACATATAAGAAAGAATGACAGCTGTACAGTCTGGTTAAAGGTCAGTTAAGATGCCACTTTTTGGCATAATCGAAGAATTAGTCCTTAGTCTCATCCTGTCTCTGAAGAAAGAAGACAGTGTATGGTTCTTTGCACATAACGGCTTCTAGCTCAGTCTCTTCAGATAGAGGCATGCACTACTAAAAAATACAGTTTTCAAAGGGAACATCTAAAGTTAAACGGTGATGTTTATTTTATTTATTTATTTTACATTTGTTTACCGGGAAAGTCCGACTGGAACGAGGTCCATTTACAGCGGAGGCCCAGGTAGAAAAGCTCCAATAACACAACAATTTCAACAAACAAAAAAACAATTCTGTACAGTAGTATATAAATAATCAAAGAGATATATCATACATTAGTTTGTTCTAAGCAAGCTTAGCTTATACACAGTAGACCCTGGATGTCAGTATTGGTAGAACAAAGCATACATTGAATGATGCAATCAATAACGGATGCCATTAAGGAGACATCTCACAGGATAAACATAATTTGCAAGGTAGTAGGCCCTGAAAGGGAGTATTGGAGTACTGTATATTAGCTATGGTAAGCAGTGAAGACAGGAGGGTTGAAAGATTAGGAGGAGAGCAGGAAAGCATTTATGTGATGCAAGGACAGAGCCATGATTGCAAGAGGTGTGACTTAAGGGACTTCTTGAAAAGTGAGATGGATGTTGCTGAGGAGATATTTTGGGGAGGTTATTCCATTCCCTTGCGATAGTGTGAGAGAAAAGACCTTTCCCTGCAGTGTTACTGGCTTTGGATATGCAAAGCAGGGTTTTATTGGATGAGCGTAGAGGACAATTTGCTGAATATTGGTTTAGTAGTTGGTTTAGGGCTGGGGTTTTGTGGGGTTCCTTATTATGTTGAAAGCGAGTACTAATTGGTGATAACTAATTAGCTGAGGGAGTTCTAACCACTGTAGTTGCTTTAGGGCAAGACAGTGATGACCTCTAAAAGTGGAATTATTGACAAATTTTGCAATTTTATTGTAACATGACTAGTTTGTCTAGGTCCGTTTTCCTGATATGAATTAGGATTGGTGATGCATACATTAGGGTAGACAAGAGGTGGGTTTGGGCTAGGGAGATTCATGCTTGGTCAGATAGGAACTGTCTGTGTTTGTATAAAGTTCCTAATTTTTTATGCATCTTTGTAATGGTTTGTGAGATATGGACATCAAAAGTCAAGATCCTTATCTATTTCAACCCCGAGTAGCTTAGTACGGGGGGAGGGGGAGATTGTTGTCCCATTTTTGGAGGTGATCATGAAGGAAGCAGGTGTAGTTTTGGATTTATTGGGGGTAAAAAGGAGTAGTTTGGTCTTATTGGGGTTTAAGATAAGTTGGATATCAGTAATCCATTGTTCTACGGAGCAGAAGGATTCTTGGGTTATAGCTTTTGAAGAGTGGTTATGGATGGGGACAGAGTAGATTAGTGTGGAGTAATCTGCGTACTGTAGGAGTCATACATGCAGGGTGGCGGTATGTAGTTTGTTGGTGAAAATGGTGAATAGTAGAGGACCCAGTATTGATCCTTGAGGAACACCTATAGTGGTTGAAAGTAGAGGTGATAGTATAACTTGCCATTTGACTGATTGTTTTTGAACCAGGAAGTAGTGGAGAGGGAGAAGGACATGGTGGATAAAGTTGAGCTCAAAGGATGGAAAAGTTAGCTTTTCCAATATAAAAGTATGGTCTTAAGGTGACAGTACAGTTTTCTGGGTGGTTTCAAGTGCAGGACCGCTTAAAGAAAAAGGTTCACTGTACAGTGGGTTGAAAGGGAACAGACCATGGAAAGGTAAACTGCTACAGCAGAAAGATGCATTTTGATGGAGGCATAGGACGAGCCTTTGCCAAACAGACCAACCAGGTGTTCAATGACTTCTAACAAAGATGCCACAGGGTTCATACCACACAGACAATTTCCCCTATTTGGCCAGATTTCCTAGTCTAAGCCTCCTTGCTTCCTACTCTCTTTTGTATGGAACAGTGCTTGCAGAAATTTGTCCCTTCCTAGTAAAAGACTCAACTTAGAAGGGCTCAGGAAAAACTGAAATGATAATGGATCAACTATATTACAGATCTTTTAATTCACCTACGGAGGTTGACCGAATCAAACAGTCAACCACGTGGTAGTAAATATGGATCTGAGGAGTCCTCTGTTGGGCACATAACACTGCTCTGAGGGGAGTGGTCATAGTGAAAGGCAGGGAAGTCAATGGGAAATGTTAGTCTCTCTAAAAGGGCTTTGGACCTTGTAAATTTGGATGTGGAAGTATACACATTACCAAGCTCCAAGTTCACAAAAAACACCATGTACACAGCAACAGTAACAATGTCTGAACAGTCAACATGTCCAGCCTAGGTTTCAATGGCCATCCTGCTTTTGGATGACAAAAAGTCTGCAAACTTTTCCCTTGCTCCTGCAGTGGAAATCTCTCTAATGCAAACAAAAGTTCATCCCAAGACTGGCTTTGTGAGATCCCACTGTTTTGGAGGGAAGGGAGACTTCTCAGAAAGGGAGACAATGATCGGAACTACAATGTGTAGCCTGATAATACAAGCTACTTTAGTCTGTCTGTTATTACTAAAAGCCTGTTTTGAAGTGGGAAAGCTAATTTAGGATGTGGTAGGGCACAGAAGGAGGGAGACAGGAGTAGGATTTATAAGAAGTCAGTAATGTAGACTTTTGAGTTTTGACAAGGATGAGATTTAGCCTGCTTTTCTTCATGTCCTTGAAATTAAGCACATTTGTGGAGGTGGCAAAGGTCCTTAATTTGTTTCAGCTGATTTTAGATTGTTTCTGGTAAAATGCCTTCTGTTTACCAGGACAGTTCCTATGATACTTGGGATTGGGAAGTTATGACAAATGCTCAACAGATTCCATGGCCTTTCCATTCTACTCCAGTTTTGAAAGATCTCCTGTGAAATGGACCTAATCAAAGTCTTGTCCAGTAATTATCCACTGACCTCCTACAGAAAAATATATCCACTGTATCCACAACTAGGCATTTTGCATAATAATTTTGTCAGTAACTGTGCCCTGCATCAGCAGCATCATACTCTCACTTTCCAGGCCCCCCCCCCACTTTAAAGGCTGTCTGGGAAGCTTAGTAATGTTACCTTTAATGGCTTCAGTCTGACTTTCTTACACCAAATCCTCAGTTTCAGGGTGTCCCTTTTATATTTGATTATGTGGGCATGGCAACTTACTGCACTAAAGATTTATGTGGCTGAAGTACACACCCTTTTGATTAACATAAGCCGCTGTTTTCTTTACTGTTGGGAAGCATATGGAGCCATTCTGATCCTCTTGGCAACATTCATGGAAACTACTGCAGTACCTGGTTCAGGGTTCCTGTACAAATCTTCATAACATTCCTCTACTCTTTATAATCCACCTAGCTTTTTACTTGCTGAGAGCACAGAGTCCATCTCCAAGGATGCCTACCTGAAGGAGTTCTCAAAGGCTTAAATAACCAATGGCACAGTAGTGGTCCTTACTTCATCAATCCCCAACAGGTCCAAGTATCTCTTATGAGACCCCAATACCTACTTGCATCCCCAACTTGCTCCATCAGCAGGTTAACAGTATCTCCAAACGGCACATCTTCTATGGAGCAGTGCCCAGAGACAATGTTCTCATTGTTTGTGTCAAAGCAAAGGTAGGGACAGGATCTGCATGGAGGTCTTCCTCATCCACATCAGAACCCAAGAAGTCAGCAAGGGGAACTGTTGTTATTTTTGTGGAGAAGCAGTCCAGCACAGAAAGCTCACTTGCAGGGCTGTCCTGTGGCAGATCATAGCATATCCTTAGACAAGCCTACAGGAAGGAGAGGATGAGCAACATCAGCAGGATGCACATCAAACCCACAAGCATCAGGCCTCTAAAATTAATAGCTACTAGTTCCTCTTGCCAGTGAGGAGGCAAGCCAGATAGGCAAGTGGCAGCATGGGCTTCTGCTGCCTCTGCACAGAACAGATGAGCTATCCTGCAGGTAGAACCCACACGATGGTGGCAAAAAGAAGACATCTGTCACAGGATCCTGGGAAATGGCATCCAGACTGGAGATATCACTTACGTCACTGAAGGACTACGCAACAGCACAAGTTAAAGTCTCAATGTCTGTGTCCAAAGGGGTCATGAAAATCATGGAAACTGTAAGAAAAGGCTAGAGAACTCAGGGTAAAAGAATCAGCGTCTTTCTGAATACAGGGGTGCCCGCAAGCCTCACACTATCTGCTCTTAAAAATCCATAATTATGTCTGCCCTCCCCCCTCAATTTCCTAAGCTTTTTTGCATCCTAGGAAAATCTTCTTTGCACAACCATAGGTGGCAGACATCCATTAGGCCAATGCCAATCGTTCTTAAAAAAACGCCTTCAAGTTTCAGGCACTCTGATGAATTTTTTTTTTTTTTTGAAAGCAGCACAGTGCTCACAAAGGAAACATCACAATCCTTCCAAGCAAAACAGACAAGTAGGTGGCAGGTCTTTTGGTATGCTTTTGCCTTCTGAAGTAACACTCATTAGCCAAACATTCCAGGGATGTCATGGACTTCAAACATTTGCTATCCATACAGTCCAAACACAATTCTTGGCAAATAACCCAATTTCAGTGGAAAAATGTAGACAAAGATTCTGTAATGGTATTTAATAATAAAATAATAATTGATTAACCAGGTAGGCCCACTGGACAAACGCACACTTTCAGGGGCAAACGTGAGCAATGTCTGGTTAAGTGACTTGCTCAAGGGCACATAGGAAGCAAATGAGGGCTGAGGGAATTAAAGCTGTACCACAGGAACTATACCTCTCAGCATTAACACACTGCACCAACTGCCAGACCATTAACCTAGGAAACAAAAAGGCTGAAGAACTTGGCCAATACAATATAAAACAGTACTTTAAGACCAAAGAAATGAAAAAGCCACAGGCTGTCCACTTATTAATTCAAACATTAGCCATTATCCTAGGCTACGGGTGGAGATGAGCTCTGAGATGGCATCTGAAAGCTATGGAAGACGCACATCTGCCTGTGGCTAAATTCCATGGATATGGAATTATACTACAGCCATGACTCTTACAATGAAAAGCATTCCTACAATAGCTCAGTAAAAACTCAAGCTAAACACATACTATCAGCAGTTGTAAGCTTTTATGAGACAAATCAAGTCATGTATGTTGCACACTTGAAAATACCTACAGAAATATGAACATGATGACAAGATGAATAATTAGCATACAAACTGCAAGCCTTGATTCATAGGTACAGGGGGATGGGAGCCCTGACTGAGACCCAGCCAACTGAGGTTCGATTAGCAGGCCTGGTGCTGAAGGAGCCAGACTTGGAGAGAGAGGGGGGGGGGGTTAAAGGGGCATAGTCCATTCATCTATCGGAGGAGTTTTTTTCACACACACGAGCAGATTAGGCACGTGTGATCTTCCTGGTAGAGACTTGTCTTCCCTTGTTGCATTATTTCGGTGGGAGGGGAGGGGCTAATTGAAGGGAACACATCTTACAACAGCAAAGGAATGTTCTTCATGGAGAGGCCAGTGCACGTTCCCTCTTCAGTAATACGCAGAGTGCATGCAGGATGTTAATACAGAATCGCCCCTGATGGTTGTCTGAATGGCAGCACCTCCCAGTCTACCATCACACTGGTGATGGACAACAAATGGGTTGATCTGCTGGGAGGGAGCTAATGATTTGCAGGTAGCAGGGGCACTGTGACCCACCCCCAAAATACAGATACATATCAAACACCATGTAATTTAGCATCTTCTTCTTCTGGCTTTTCCTGGTTAGGGGTCACCACAGCAGATCACCTGTCCACTCATGATTGGCAGTGGAGTTTTACAGTGTCAAGTTGCCCGCCCAACCTTCCATGGAAGGCACATGCACACACACACTCATACCTAGGGCCAATTTAGAGTGTCCAATCCACCTTATCTTAGCAAAAAAAAAAAAAGACAGATCACAACTGCTGATCAAATATGCCCACAACTCACCCATGAAGATCAAAATAAGTGTTTCTGATGAATGGCAAAGTCCATTGTACCCTCCTAGCTTAAACAGATTAGTTCAGTGTTCGCACAACAGTGGAGAAAGAAGCAACTCCACAAAACACTGCAGAGTGGTATCACACACACAAATCCTGCAGTACCTGTATGCAAGGGATATGATCTGTGACCAAATGTTAATTCAAAAAGCTGTGTTCAGGCAGTAACAACCTGATCAACTTGTCAGTCACATGTGGAGAAACCTTTAATATTTATTGCCAGTTTAACGATTAAAGGTCAACGTACTTGTGCTGCCCACCACATAAGCTTTAAGAAGAAATCTTTCACTAACCTGTATGTTGCAACATTTACTCTTAATAATGTAAATGTGTACAGGCAATATTACCTACCTAGAGGCTTACCTCAGCTGCTCTTTAAGGAATGACAGGGTTTACTGCTTTAAACAAGGTCAGTAACATGGGGGCCTGACCACAGTAAAAGTTATAAATAACCATTAACTGAACACTCATAAGACAGCATCAAAAAACTTGTAAAAGTACCTGCAGTACTAGGGCAGAAAAGTAGCTCCCACAACAAAAAAATATTTTCTGCTTGCCGAAAAGAAGCTCCCACAACAAAAAATATTTTCTGTTTGCCACTGCACATTTCATGGGCAGACTTATCAAAATGAAAGGACAAAAATTATACTCCGAGGAACCTGTTTATTTGGTTGTCTGTGAAATCAGCTTACTTAGAAATTCAGATGCATTTGGCTGAAAGAGGTGTTAAGATGTCTTTGATGAGGTGATGGAGGAGAATACCTAAAAGAAAAAATAAGTCTTCAGCATAAAGAAACTGGGAGTGACCTCTACCTTGGAAACTCTTGCTTTCTCAAATTCATTAACAGAGGAAATGTGGGGTACTGAAGAGAAACAACGGAGACCTGGATCTACTCGGGCATCTCAAGTCCTGCCTTTGAATAATGGAATTGGTTAAACATTTTTTTCAACACTTTTTACTGTTTAGGATTCTAAGGAGGTTGCAAACCGTATACTGTAATCTTTTGAAAATCTTGTCGACTTGTGGATGGAATCTGTCCTCCTGTGAGGCATAAGCAAAGTGGCTGATTTTGTCTGCTATACAGATGACTTCCATTAAGATATGGATAACTGACAGGAAGCACTTGTTCTTAACAGCCCACCCCCCACAATCTCAAGACCTCTCCAAGAACTCTGTGTATAAGGTGTAAGAACAAGTTTTTCCTTAGCTTGTTGACATACCAAACCACCACCGTATTGTTGAACTGAATAGAGACTGTTCCCACCTGAGGGTGGACATTTGTTGCAAATGTCACCAGAAGAAGCTCCAGCTGTTTTCCCATGAGTTGTCTGAGGTGGAACAGACCACCATGCTAAACGCGTCCTTCAAACCTTCAACAGCTTTATCGCGGTTTCCAAAGGGTCATTTTCCTAAGACTACAAACAGGTGCCGGGTATGACACCTGACATAAGGCAGTACAACAATGGCCACAGTAATAAATTCCAGAGTCCTGAGACATGTGCCAGCTACAAGAAGCAGGTCTGACAAAAGTGAATGAACTGTTCTCTCCTCTAAGGTCAAAAGTGCCAAGACAATTCCTAGTACCTAGGGAAGAGACTGTAAAGTTCAATGTAGCTCCCAAGGAGTGAAAGACCAGAAAGAAGCATTCCCTCTGTCTGATATAAAGGTATCTCAAGACACCCACCAAGTGTGGGTCAACTAGGTACAGGAACATTTTAAAGATCTACAGCCTCAGATATGCAGCTACCACTGACATGGAGTTTATGAAAACTACCAAGGCTGAGGGGTAGGGTTGCCAACCGTCCAGAATTCTTCCAGACTGTCCAGAATTAAGGGACACTGTCCGGAAGAATGGAAAATGCCTGTGTTGTCCAGAAAAAATGATGCACAGTGGGCATTTTCTTTTAGTTTAAAAAAATTACATTATTTTTTTTAGGGGCATTCTTTAAGAACGCCCTTTGCGTCTGGGTGCAGATCATGAAAACAGTGTCTTTGCGACTGTTTACGTCTGTCTACTCATTGTCTTCCATGTGCGCAGAATTTGAATTATAAAGACGACGGACTGTATGCTGAAAAGCCCCAGGCAAAGCACGAGTCCGGCTGGTGTTTGCTCTGAGTTTTCTCTAATCCAACTGTGGCACATGTAAGTTCCGTTTTTTTTTACCCCCTCAGTTTTAAGCTTTAACTGAGGTAAGACTCCTCTGTTCAAACTTAAGCATACTTGTTGTATATTGATCTAGAAGGCTGTGGGTGTGGGCTCCACTCCCACAGCATATAGATGGATTGCTCAAGCTCATACTGTGTTGTATTTTAATGGGGCAGGGTGCTGCAGTCCTGAGTATGTCCTCCTATGATGCCTAGTAGTAACTATGAATCTGTTTTCAGTTTGTCATCCATTTCATATTGCAATATTACAGACAGCTTACCATTTTTTAATGTAACATAGGAAATCACTTCTTCAAGGGCAGCATGCATTGATTTGTAGATGAAACATTGAAATATAAAATTGTTTGCTAGCAGCAACTTTTCATTAGTTGCAGATCTCTTTAATGTGGAATTATTTAGATGATGTTTTACTTCTGCAGAGATTGTGCACATCGATTGATATTGGTGGATTTTAATGACATAAGTATGAGTGGCCATTTATGGTTGAAATGTTCTGAATTGGGCAGTTTTGTCATTATTGGTTCATGTGTTTTGTTTTAGTGCTTACTGGCAAAATGTTTACAACTATAAATTTAACACACAGTCTGACAAGTGGTGTTGTTACTGTCATCACATCATCACTGCCAAAAATAATAAGGCTTGTTGAGGGCAATGTGTTTGTGTGTGTGTCAAAGGTGCAAGTTGAACGTTAGCCATATGTTTTTCATTCGCTTAATGAGAAATCAGAAGTGTACAGAAAAGTATCTACCATTTTTGAGCGGTAGTTGATGTATGAAAAGAGCACCTATAGCATTACTGCTGCCTGATTACTGATGAGGCTTGCTGAGCAGCAGTGTCTGTCAAAGAGCAATATGGTTATCTTATTTATGTGAAGACTTCACTGTCACATCTCATCTGATGTACCCTCTCTGAAGGGGCATCTATAGTCATCTGGGACAGTATGTATGTATGTAGGTGTTTTGTATTCGAGTACCGTATTAGAACTCTCTGGATTTTTAGTGTGAATTGGTTTAAGGGAACTAACATAAGGCCATTTTCATATGGTTAACATATCCAATATTTTAGAGGATTGTGTTGCCACAGCCTGGCAATATATGCTATTTAAGTATATCAGTAATATGCCAGTTTGTTTCATTAGAGATTCTACAGGAGCATGAGCGTACCAGTCTTAAAGTTGTGATGGCTGCTAATTCATGTCTGCTAAGCTGTTATGTATTAAAATTTAATACAATCAGGAAGGTGAATCAAAGAACTTTTGCTTGGCTTTAAAAATGTGTGCAAGGGGCCTATGATTTGAAAAAACCCAAAGGTAAACTTAATCCACCATTGGCCAGATGCATTTTCTTTCAATGCTGTTTCAGTGAATGTGAGTTTTAAAGGCAAAGATGTATTAAAGCTATGTCTGTTTATGCAAGACTGTATTGCTTGTTTAGCGAATGTCTATTAGTGTTTGTGCTGTAAAATTCGAAATAAAAGTTTTACATTAAATCCACGTATCTGTAATCATTGTAGAAGTAAAGCAGAAAACAGTATGCACACAGAGTTTTGAACAGTATTTATGGCAACTGGGGAGAAATAGAGAGAGCGCCAAGTAATGGGGCACTGGAATGGCTGTGTGTGTGTGGGGGGGTGCATGCATGGGGGGTACTGCATTTTGCTTTCATGTACATGTTCAGAATTTTTGACATGAAAAGTTGGCAACCCTACTGAGGGGAGACTAAAAAAATAGATGCAGAAAGGGTAGCGACTGGCTCACCACTTGTAAATGAATACACCTTCTTGAATGCTTTGCTGATTTTATTTGCAAGTAATCATTCAGAAGATCCAAACAGCATCTCAAATTTCCTGTAGAAAAATATGTAGAGAGAGACAAAAAGGACTCTTGTAACAAAGCTGCTCAGGCCACTCCTGTCGAGAACGGGCCCAAGATCCCTTCTCATACTGACTCCAAAAATAATCTGGAACAGTACTCAAGCCCTTCCTTGTCATAAGAAACTTTCTGGAAGTTTCTTTTCTTGAGAAATATTTGCACATCCTTATTTGTCTGTATGTTTTGGCAGGGTCATACATCTGGCATCGGCAACGAGGGAGGAGTTGATAAGGGAAAGAGAAAAGACAACCTCAGTCCATTATCTCCCTTGTCTAGGCTTTCTTGATTAAGCCCAGAGAGGAAAGAAGAATCTAATTTCCGACCAACTTTACAAAAAGGCAGTCAGCATGATGATCAAAACTGCAGAGGACACACAATGCTGGACATTAAAATCACTCAAATCCTCTGCATTGGGACCAAATATCTTACTGGAATCCAGATAGGGAGACAGCATGGCTCCAAATAAATCATAGCAGGGATGCAGATTACAGAAACTAGAGACTCTGCTAATTCCACTGTATTCTTGAAAAGAACAACAATAGAGAATAACAGCCAACTTCCATACAAGTATTTTGTTTTACGTCCTTTTTCTTTCATCCCTTTCAAGTACTCGCTTACCTTGGGTCCAAAAATCAAAGGATCTATGAAAGTAACAGGCTTCCCTGGGACTTACCATACATACCATGCATTCTTTATGCAGCTCATACTGCACTTATTTCAACTTACAAAAGACACTCAAAAACTAAACATCCTACAGAATAATTTTGTTATTTTTATTTGGCTTACCTCCAATAAGCCGACAATCAATCCAAGAAAAGTATCAATTATTTGTCACAGAGCAAAAAAAGACCAAAAATTCACCATTGATTGCTAGTCATGACTTCTCAAGATTGTGCAATCCTTATTTTACTAATCACAGATATCTTGGACTTTTATTCAACAAAATCTTACCTTCAAACATTATGCAGAAAAAACAAACCAGTAACAAATCAGTTAAACATTTACTACAAAGTGGCCAGCATTCTCATAACAGAAGCAAGGAGAGCCACTGCCGTTAATGTTCAGTTACCTAAACTTTAATATCCATTTCCTACGATAACTTTCCAGTCTACTTACAATGTTAAGCTTCTTCAAACAGCAGAAAACAGAATTCTTAGGCTTGTATTCCTATTGTCCTTCAATGAACATTACTGCAAAACCAGTGCAAACACTAAATGGCTGGCAGTCACTGCTACAGCTATGCTATTTATCTTTTTTTTTTTTTTTTTACTTTCAGAATACTGCATGAAAATAACTGTCCCCACTCAAAAAATGTTCTTAAGAGGTGAGCCACAAACTCGATCTTTGAAATTATGACTCCACACAATTACAAAGCCATGGTAATATTTAAGCTACTACAGAACAGCCTAACGTAAAATACTGCTTGAATACTGGAACAAAATATCCTATGTCCCAAGGATGCTAACAATTTCACAATATTCAAGAAACTGTTATAATCCAACTTAAAGCAGACTTGATGTGCTTTGGGAGGTTCCAGTTAAAGCTACTAGCAGTTCTTCTAGGTTTTATATAGGTTTTTGCATCACACTTCCCATACTGTACATTCATTAATTGTTCATATATAGCTATTTTTTCTTTAAGCTTCAGTTATAAAAAAAAGGTTTTCCATACCATATTCACTACATATGGAACTTGCCATTTAAATTATAGCCAGCTTAGCAAAACAAGAACACTCGTCCATCTATCCACTTAACTGAATAAACTACTTGAAACTTCAGTAAGGTGTCTGTCTCCGATGCCCTCCCTTTGGGAGGAATAATCTCCTAGATCTGCTTGCTGAAGTGATTTTATTTACACTAATGCTTTGTACTCTGTTTCAGCTTAGTAACGATATTGCAATTGCCATACTTCAATTTCCCCCTGTATTTACCTTTAATACCAATACCTATAACTTCCCTGAATTTAGTTTCCTCTGCAATATCACTTCTTAGTATGCCACTGTGCTTGTGCCTACATGTTCTGCATCCTTTGTGCTTTCTCCTAAGCAATAACTTCTAACCAGTTACTTAGAATTATTTTATCAATTCCTATCACGACTATACCCACTTCACATTTCAATGTTTTGAACTTTTATCATTCATTCATTGACAGCTTCTTTTTTGGTTGCTACTTTAACTGCTGCTGTTTTACTATTCGCTTTATGTTTTGCCAATACTTCACAGTATTAACTGTTCAACTTTTTGTTCTCACTGCAGAAAATGATCCCTCTTTGCTGCACTCAAGATTCAGGTCTCATATCTCTGGGGTTGTATACCGTACATACTGAATGTACGGCTGTGGTTTTACTTTTGTATGTTTATACTGCACATACCAGTGCTTGCTTCTTTTTCTTTCTCAGTCAATCTCACTGCATTCATTTTTAAGGTCTAAATTGTAATTGTACCAAAAAATATTTTCTGTGCGTTTGTGCCCTTGGGTATTAGCTGCGGCTAAAAATAAAAACAGTCTTTGAACAAGTTAATTTACCCATTTGACAAATTTAAAACAAAAAAAAAAAAAAATTCACCTCAGTATCCTACGTGAACCCAGTGAGGCACATACAGGAGTGCTAGTACATAGTTATGCCAGATTTCACTGACTTAGCAGCCTTGTCCATGGAGCTGTATGCCATGTGGACTATTAAGTTGCTCATATTAACAGCACTGGCTTTCTGAGTCTTAAAACTCTCCTTTGAAGGGTCCTTCAGAAGTCCCTTAGCAAACTGTATACTTATACTCAATGTCCAGCAGGTCTCTTGTGAAAAACATATATACATAAGATACACTGTTTACTGCTCTCCAAAAATAAGATACAAAACTCAAACCGTATTTCTTAAGTGGTCTGCCTCCCTGGATTACATGTCATGGGACAAACTACAGCTGAAGAAAACAGTCATATCTAGCTTATGGGTATCAATCCTCAATCTCACCTAGGAATTGGAACCACAATCAGAATGCTACCAAGCAAATGTGACAGTACCTTGTAGGAAGTCAAGCAAGGACAGCACCATGCACAAAAACTGCTTAACCATTCTAAAAATGTTGCATTGTCATTTCTGAGGTGAGGAAACCGCTACAGAGGGCCAGCCCTCTTTTTTTTTTTTACATCATATGGGGACTCTCCCCTCAACCTGGGAGTTTTACAAAGGATAGGAGGGAAAGAGAGCATCATATTTCTTCAAAACTGCTTTATCTTTGACATTGCGTGTGTGTCTGTTTTTGTCTCGGGTCTCCAAATCTGTGGAAACACAGTAGTCTTTTTACATATGAGAACGGGTGACTAAGATGCATCTTAGATGGGATGCAGATGGTGGGGGACAGGAAGCCTGATTATACCTTGAAGGGACTCTGGCACTGCAGAAAACTATACTCTGAACAGGAAACTGAGAACGGAAAGCTGAAAATTAGCAGGTTACACCACCACCTATGTAGAACTGATCAGCTGACAAGTGAAGAAGGGGTATCTAGAGATAAATGTCTAGACAGACTGGCACAGAATCAGGACTATAAAAAGCTAAAGCTTGAAATACAGATGCCTGTGAAGTAGGAACTGGATAAACAGATGCTGGTAAAACCAACATCAGTAACACAGATGCATAGTGTGTCAGCATAATCTAGAAAACTGATGTCAGCATGATGGATACCTGTACTAATGTCTGCTGTCACTGCCTGGTAAACAAACTTCAACAACACTAATGGTTGCTCACCTAGCATATGGCAAATCAACACCTGATAATTAGATTATTTGGTGTTAAAAGCCTGGGGGTCCTGGGACTAGAAGAACAGGTGTAAGACTTTGAGGATGACACTGGGTCAGATTTTAAAAGGCTTGCTCTTCAAGAAAGTGACATAGTCAGTTGTAAAGCCCATCTATAAAGTTGGCTTACACAGATGTCAGTCACTTACACCAAGAATAACTCTTTTAGCCTCTGGCCTCCCATCTCCTACCTGATAATAACCTAGAGATCGCAGACATACGCAGTGAGGCAAACAACTTTTTTACAGGTGGAATTAGGTATAGAAGCCAGAAGAAAGGTAGTGTCCTACCCAGATAGTAGCCGTTTTCCTTGCAGTGGTGGTTGGTTCCAACAATTGTGACAGAGAGCTTTACATGACCTCTTTCAATGTGCTCCACTGCCTTCTTTGCTTTAATTTCCTCAACAGAATACAAGGAACCTGTGCTCACATCTGTCAAGTCTTTTTCAATCTTATGCCTGTGTCTGTCACATTTAACTTTTTAGTGGAAGAAACAGAAGGACCTTGAACACTACCTTGACCAAAACATGAAAAGTACAGTTGTGTACACTTACCATAAATGTAGATGTTTGAGTGTATTCACTTTTGCAGTCATTACATTTGGGTAATCTGCTGGCAGGTTGCCCCCAGTCGGCCTGAATAACAATGTCTTGGGTCCTGCGTCAGTTGCTGTCTCCTCTTCCATGGCGTCAGGGGTATAAAACATGCAGCCAACGCCATTTTATTCAGTTTTTCGTGCCCCAGATGTCAGGTGCCACCCAAATACATAGTGAAGAAAAGAGAAGTTATAGAAAAGGGGGGATGGCGGGTGGGTAACCCTGACTGCAACAGTGAATACACTCGAACATCTACATTTATGGTAAGTGTACACAACTGTACTATGTTCTTCGTGTTTCACTGTTGCAGTCATTACATCTGGGTAGAATCCCAAAGCTATGGATGGGAGGATGGAACTAGATAGCATTAAGAGTGGCTATAAGGCCCTGCAGAAGTGCAGTGGCAAAGCCTGCCCTGGATTTGGAGAAGAGAGGCAAATGATAATGCTTTGTGAAGGTATGAACAGAGCTCCAAGTAGCAGCTTCTAGAATGTCTTTGGTTAGAACTCCTCTGAGAAAAGTTGCTGAGGTAGAGGCAGCCCTGGTGGAATGTGACCGGATCCCCTTGGGCACAGGTTTACCATGGTGCAAGTAGCAGAAACTAATGCAGTGGCTTATCCACTTAGAAATAGTCTGCTTTGATATAGCCTTCCCCTCTGATCCTGCAGCAAATGCCACCAGTAGTTGCTCAGACTTTCTTAGAGATTTGTTCCTGTTCAAGTAGAATCTTAGTTGTCTGTGTACGTCCAATTAACGCAGAATCCACTCCCCCTTTTTTTGCGGATTTGGGTAAAATGTTGGCAGGTGAATTGTTTGGTTAAGAGCCACACTGGATACCACATTAGGCATAAAAGAAGGATTGGTCCTGAGGGACACCCTGTCCGAGTAAAATGTAATAAAAGGCTCCACAGCCATGAGAGCCTGTAGCTCTGAATCCTTTCTTGCTGAAGTGATTGCCAAGAGGAAAGCTGTTTTCCAAGATAAAAATTTTATATCCGCAGTAGCTGCTGGTTCAAAACGAGGCAGGGTGATTTTTCCAACACAAAATTGAAGTCCCATGCAGGAGTTGGTGATCTTCTGGGAGGCCTTAAACTTTTGCCCCCTCTAAGATACTGTTTAAGCAGAGGATGAGAAAAGAGGGGAGGCTCTGTGTTGTAATGAGCCGAGATGGCACAGGCATGGATTTTTATTGAAGAAAAAGATAGGCCCTAGTCAAGCATCTCAGTCAAATATTGTACAATCTGAGGGATATTGGGTTTTGCTGTGTCCGTTCCCTGTGCTTGATTCCAAGCAGAGAATCTCTTCCATTTATCAGCATAAAAGAGCTTCTAGTACTAGGCCTTCTGGCTTCCAAAATGACATCCATCACAGATTTACTGAGAGGTGTTGTTTGAATAATTAAATGATCAGCCATGCTGCAAGGTTCAGAGTCTGGAGCTGATTGTGCAGAATTTGATTGTTCGGCTGAGACAGTAGGTGAGGTATTTGAGGCAAGTACCAAGGAGGAAGTTGAGATATATTCCTTAGAATTAGGTGCCAGTGCTGGCGAGGCCAGTCCGGAACAACTAGGATCATTTTTGGTTTTTCCTGTCTGACCTTTAGTAAGACCTTGGACAGAGGAGGAAGAGGGGGAAAGGCATAGACTGATAGGTTTTTCCAACTGAAGAATAGGGCATCCACTTTCCATGCTTTTCTGTGAATAGGGCATCCACTTTCCATGCTTTTCTGTGAATAGGGCATCCACTTTCCATGCTTTTCTGTGAATAGGGCATCCACTTTCCATGCTTTTCTGTGATAAGTCCTTGCGCAGAATTTGTCCAGTTGATAGTTCTATTTGCCTTTCCCCAAAATTATGTCTGGGCTCACCCATTTCTGTGTTAACATGCTGAAGATTTGTGGATCCAGTTTCCACTCGTGCGGGTCCATAAGATTTCTGCTTAGGTCGTCTGCCAGAGTATTTTGTTTTTCTGGAAGGAATTGAGCTTGAACATGTATTTGGCAAGTGAAAGCTGTGTTCCACAATGCCATGGCTAGTCTGCAAAGGGGGTAGGAATGTGTACTCTCCTGCTTGTTTATGTACCACATAACCGTGGTGGTGTCCATCTTTATCAGTAGTTGTCCTGGATGAAGTAAGTCCTTGAAGGCTGTCAGAGCATTCTGAATAGCTTGCATCTCTTTCTGGTTGATATGCAGATGCATTTGTTTTGGGCTCCATTTGTCCTGAATGCATCTCCCCGCCAGGTGGGCCCCCCAAGCATAGTCTGATGTGTCTGTAGTTAGGGTTTGGGTGGCAAGGGGTAGAGTGAATGACAGTCCCTTGTTTTGGTGACATGTCTCTGCCCACCAAAGAAACGCCTGCTGTAGGCAGGGAATGAGAGGAATCATTGTTTCCAGACTGTGACAATGTTGACTCCATAAACTTTTTTGGTACCATTGAAGTTTCCTCATATGCAGTCTCGCATATGGAATTAGTAGAATGCAGGATGCCATGAACCCCAAAGCCTGCAGAATTTGTCTTGCAGATAACTGAGATTTGTTGCCATTTGTTTGAAGTATGTTGTCAGTTGCCTTCGTTTGTCTGGTGTAAGGCAAGCCATCCGGGCAGTTGTATTCAAGCTTGCATCCAGGAATGTAATTATTTGAGAGGGTACCAGTTGCGATTTCTTTTCGTTTACTGTGTACCCTAGGCATGTTAGAAGCCTTTTTACAAACGCCAGATGTTGAAGAAGAGTGTCCTTGCCCTCTGCTTGAATGAGACAGTCGTCCAGATAAGGATACATTTGTATGCTTCTGTCTGCAGAATGCAATTACTGGTGCCAGGCACTTTGTAAAGACCCTGGGTGCAGCAGATAAGCCAAAGGGCAGTGCAGAGAATTGGTAATGCAAAAAACCTGCCTTGAAGTGGCGGTACCTTCTGCACAGTTCCCTTAATGGGATATGCAGGTATGCGAACCGGCGACTGGCTTAGAAGTTTCGCCGTCAGTTTTTTACCTCGATGGTCTCTTTCTTTGCGTTTTTTTGTGAACTCCGGTAGTCTGACTGCTAACAGACGACATTTCAGGGTAATTAAATCTTGATCCAAAATATTTAGAAGCAAAAACATACCGACACTTAATAGTGCGTTGGTTAAATCTAGCACAAAACCGACAGCAAGGCACATTATGATCTGGGCCTAGGCAAGGAATACAGTACAAATGAAAATCCTTAGGAGGTATTTGCTTTCCACAAGTAATGCAATTATTAACTTTTACTGACATCGGTAAGGAGCAAGAAAAAGTTTCCCCAATGGGGTACTTAGCTTTAGTTGAAGACTTCGGTTCTGAAAGTCGAATGCGAAAATTTCAGGAGTCGGCCGACCGGCACTTGCGAACCGCTTCTGCTTCGGGCACCGCGTGGTAAGAAAGACTTTATAAAATGGCATAGGCTGCATGTTTTATACCCCTGACAACCTGACGTCATGGAAGAGGAGACAGCAACCGATGCAGGACCCAAGACTTTGTTATTCAGGCCGATTGAGAGCAACCTGCCAGCAGATTACCCAAACATAATGACTGCAAAACTGAAACACGAAGAACATCAACTTTAAGGATGAGAGAGTCTGGAGGAAGCTGCTAGAGCTGGGGTTAATACTATAACATTAGAAAATTAAAGAATTCTTTAATGACTTTCATCTCAGGTATTTGTCAGTATTGTCAAACTTAAGGCATACAAAATGCAATAAAGTGACACATTCAACACCTAAGCAAGCCAAACATTTTAAACGTGCCTGTCAGTAAATTGCATCTTCTTCCTGCAGACATACTTTGACAAAAGGAGAATTTGTAATTGTAGTAACATAGACCTAGAGCCAACAACACTAACAAGAATATGAAATAAAAAAAAAATCAAAATGGTAGACTACCTGTCAAATTTAAAGGTGAGAAATCCATGGATAAGAAAAAATGAAAGTTCTGCTTGGAACAAATTACAGCAAAATTACCTCAAAAACTGCTAGCAGCAGTCAGGGGTCATTTTCTTTACCTGAAGACCATTCACAACAAAAAAGAAGTGCACAAGAAAAAAAGAACAATGTTATGAAACAGGAAAGTACAGCTGTGTACCTACCATAAATGTAGATGTTAGAGTGTATTCACTGTTGCAGTCATTGCTCTTGGGTTATCCTGCTGGCAGGCTACCCCCAGTCGGCCTGAATTCCAAAGTCCTGGTCCAACGTCGGTTGCTGTCGCCTCTTCCCTGATGTCAGTGCGCCAGCGGTATAAAAAAGATGCAGCCGACGCCATTCTCTTCAGTTTTTCTTGCCCCAGATGTCAGGTGCCCCCCAAAGGGTAGGCTAAAAATTTTGCAAATAAAAATGCATGCACTAACATAAACATTACCTTTCTCTACAAGCAAATACACCACATAGGTTTGTATAGAATAGAGAAGTACAGATAAGTCCCATCAATGAAAGGGGGATGGAAGAAGGGTAACCTGGACTGCAAAAGTGAATACACTCGAATATCTACATTTATGGTAGGTACACAACTGTACTATGTTCATCGTGTTTCACTGTTGCAGTCATTACTCTTAGGTTGAATCCCAAAGCTGAGGATGGGTGGCTGGGTCAAAATAGGATTATGAGTGGCTATGAGGCCCTGCAGAACTGCAGTGGCAAAGCCTGCTCTGGATTTAGAGTAAAGAGGTAAGTGGTAGTGCTTGGTAAAAGTGTACACTGAACTCCAAGTTGCAGCCTCCAAAATTTCCTTGGTTGGTATTCCTCTGAGAAAGGCTGCTGATGTGGCTGCTGCCCTGGTAGAATGTGGCCTAATATTCTTAGGCACTGACTTGCCATGCTGTGCATAGCAGAAACAAATGCAGTGTCCTATCCATTTTGAAATAGTCTGCTTTGAAATAGCCTTTCCTTGCGATCCTGCAGCGTATGCCACAAAAAGTTGCTCAGTTTTTCTGAAAGCTTTTGTTTTGTCCAAGTAGAAGCGTAGCTGCCTGTGTATGTCCAAAGAGTGCATAAGTCTCTCCCCTTTATTCTGGGGATTTGGATATAAAATTGGCAAATGAATGGTTTGGTTAAGAGTCACACCGAATACTACCTTTGGCATAAATGTTGGGTTTGTCCTTGGAGAAACCCTGTCCGGATGAAAAATGAAAAAAGGTTCCACTGCCATTAACGCCTGTAACTCTGAGACTCTTCTTACTGAAGTTATTGCTAGGAGCAGAGCAGTTTTCCATGATAGGAATTTTATCTCAGCTGTATTGGCTGGCTCAAAAGGAGGCAGTGTGAGCTTTTCCAAGACAACGTTGAGGTCCCACGTAGGTATCGGTGCTCTCCTTGGGGGGGTCTTATGTTTTTTGCCCCTCTGAGGTACTGTCTTAGCAGTGGATGAGAGAAAATAGGAGGTTCCATATTGTAATGAGCTGAAATGGCAGAGGCATGGTTCTTAATTGATGAGAAAGACAGACCTTTGTCCAGCATCTCAGTTAGGTATTGTAAAATCTGAGGAATATTTGGAACAAGCGGTTCAAGTCCTTGTGCCCAGTTCCAAGCACAGAATCTCTTCCATTTTTCTGCATAAGATTTCCTGGTGCTGGGCCTCCTGGCTACCAAAATGACATTCATAACTGCTTTAGAGAGAGGTGTGTTCTGAGTGGCTATATTATTCGTCATGCAGCCAGATTTAAGGTTCTGAGTTGGCTGTGTAGGATCTGGATTGTTTTGTTGGGTCAGAAGATGAGGAATTTGAGATAAAGTCCAGGCTGGCCCTTGAGACAAGCTCTTTAGGATTGGGTATCAGTGCTGGCATGGCCAGTCTGGGGCAGTAAGAATCATTTTTGGCTTCTCTTGTCTGACTTTTAGGAGTACCTTGGGGAAGAGAGGTAGTGGTGGATAGGCATAAACTGTTAGGGTTTTAGAGCTGAATGATAGCGCATCCACTTTCCATGCTTGTTTGTGATAAGTCCTTGTGCAGAATCTCTGTAGTTTGCAGTTGTGAGGGGAGGCAAATAGATCTATGTCTGGGCATCCCCATTTCTTTGTTATCATGCTGAAGACTTGTGGATCTAGTTTCCACTCGTGAAGGTCCATGAGGTTTCTGCTTAGTTTGTCTGCCAGAGTATTTTTCTTTCCTGGCAGGAATTGTGCCTGCAGATGTATTTGATAGGTCAGTGCTGTGCTCCACAAAGTCATGGCTTGCCTGCAAAGGGGGTAGGAATGTGTGCCCCCTTGCTTGTTTATGTATTTCCTATAAGGTTGCGATTTGTCTTCTCCGCCTTTAGCAATAGTTGTCCTGGGTGTAGTAGATCCTTAAAGGTTGTCAGGGCATTCTGTACAGCTAGCATCTCTTTTTGATTGATATGAAGATGCATTTGGTCTGTGGGCCACGTGCCCTGTGTACATTTTCCCACCATGTGTGCTCCCAGGCATAATCCGATGCATCTGTTGTTAGTGTCTGCCTGGCTATGGGTAAAGTAAAAGGCTGTCCCTTGTGGTGACAGGCCAGTGCCCACCATCGAAACTCTTGTTGCAGGCAGGGAATGAGAGTAATTATTGTTTCCAGGCTGTGGCAATGTTGAGTCCTAACACTTTTTAGATACCACTGTAGCTTCCTCGTATGCAGTCTTGCATATGGAATTAGCAGGATGCAGGATGCCATGAAGCCCAAAGCCTGCAGAATTTTTCTTGCAGGTAGCTGGGTCTTTGTTGCCATCATTTGAAAGTAATGAGTCAGTTGCCTTTGTCTGTCTGGCGTGAGATAAGCCATCTGGGCAGTTGTATTTAAGCTTGCACCCAGGAATATTCTCTCTTGAGAGGGCACTAGTTTTGATTTATTTTTGTTTACTGTGTACCCTAGGCAAATTAGTAATCTTTTTACAAACGCCAGATGCTTTAGTAGAAAGTCCTTGCTCTCTGCTTGAATAAGGCAGTCGTCCAAGTAGGGATATATTTGAATTCTTTTTTGTCTGCAAAATGCAATTATTGGTGCCAGGCATTTTGTGAAGACCCTGGGTGCAGTAGATAAGCCAAAGGGCAGTGCAGAGAATTGGTAATGCATTGAGCCAGCTATGAATGTGAGGTAGCTACTGCAAGACTGTCTGATTGGGACATGCAGTTATGCCTCTTTGAGGTCCAACTAACTAGCCAAGCCTTCTTGCCCAGCATGGGTAGAAGTTGCTGCAGTGTCAACATTTTGAATTTTGGAACGTCCAGGAAAGTATTTAGAGTAGACAGGTCCAGTACTGGCTTCCAAGCTTTGTCCTTTCTGGGTACCAAGAAAAGTCTTGAGTAAAATCCTTGCCCCTGCTCTTGCTGTGGTACTTTCTGAATAGCCCTCATGTCCATGAGAGCAGAAATTTGTTTTTGTGCCTCTGCCCATTGATTGTGTGGCAGATCTGGCATACCTTTTGGCCTTGGTAGGGTGTGAAAGTGGAACCTGTAAACCTGAGAAACAATATTCAGTACCCATTTGTCCTGGGTGATCATGTACCATTTTTGTGAGAAAAGTGCTAGTTTTCCCCCTAAGGGTGCTGCCAAAAGGTAAGTGCTTGGCATTGGTAGAGGAAAGTCATTGGGACTGTTTCCTATAAGGGTGCGATTTGTCTTCTCCGCCTTTGGGGGCTGAAGCACCCCATTGTTTAGGTCTGTATGAGCCTTGGGGCTGAGACCTGCCTCTTGGGCGTCTGTATCTGCCTCTTTGCGGACTGTCTGACACTGGAAAGGACCAATTTGTATAAGGCCAGTTCCTGCTAAATCTGGGTGGCTGAACCTGTAAGAAATCCTTTACTGTCTGCATTGATTTTGCTTTATCCTCCATTTTCTAACACCTCTTCTGCCTTAACACCAAACAAAGTATCATGCTGTAATGGAGCATCCAATAATTTTGCTTTAACATGATCAGGTAAACTTTGTTCTTTTAACCAAGCATGCCTTCGAATGACAAAACCTGTAACTGCGGCTCTGCAAGAAGCCTCTAATGAATCAAAAACCACATTGCAAAGTATGCTTTCCCACTTGTTCAGCTGCATCCAATAAGTCCTGCATTTCCTTATTTTCAAGGCATTCTGAGCTTGTAAGCATTTTCTGTTTTAGCAAAGACATTAGATATTGTTGATATTTAAGCATGTGAAACTGGCAGTTTAAAGCCCTTACAGCTAAAGTAGCAGAGGTGTAAACTTTTTTCCCCCATCTGTCCAGTGCTTTAGAAACCCTATCAGAGGGAACAGGGTTTTTTTGCAGTGGAAGCCTTGACCCCTTTGGGACCCTGAGAAATTGTTTCTGGGTCAGCAGCAGAGTTTTTATAAAGAAATTTATGAGAATCTGGGACCCTGTAATACCTACCTGGCTTAACTGGTGCAGGGGGTAAAGAATCAGGAGACAAACTGGATTCAGAAAATACATCAACAACATCTAGTACAGGGGGGACAGCAAGGGGTCTGTGCTGAGGCAGTAAAAGAAAGTATCCGAGCCTTTTCTTGGATTCTGAATAATCCTGGCTCTCCCAATGGAAATGCTCCCTCATGGTGTGCAGGGTTTCCCCAAAAGAGTAATCCTCAGGAGGATAGGCTGAAGGGATAGACTCTTCAGCGTATGAGTCCTCATAGGGAGGAAGAGAATATCCCTGTTCTGAAGAGGAATCAGAGGAAATAGAAACTTGGTCAGAGGAGTCATAGTCAGTGTCTTGCCTAGGCCTTTTATTAGGAGAGGGATGGGAACCCCTGATCAAAGTAATTAGATTCTTGGCCATTTTAAGCATCTGTTTCTTTGGCATGGATGACTGTCCAGGACAATGCTGTACCGGTTTCTTTGTTTTTAAAGGTGTTTTAGACTTTGCCTTGGCTACTGAAATGGTCTTGATAGTAAGCTGTGTAGGTCTGAAAACACCCTCAGAAGCCGATGCCTGCTCAGCGGCTCCGGACCCATCTGAGGGAACAGTTTCTGTAGGCCCAATACCTTGGGTTTCCAGAGGCCTAGTTGTCTCCACGTGGGAGTCTGAGACAGCCTGTGGCTCTGAGGTAGCGGGTGTCGGGGGCTGCGAAAGCGCCTCACTGAGAACCGGCGACTGGCCTAGAAGAGGCTTCGTCAGTTTGGGACCTCGGATGCCTGTCCTTTTCTTTGCCCTTGCGCTTTTTATGAACTCCGGTCGTCGGTTGTTCCGATGGCATTATATAGTTAAACCTTCGGCCAAAGTAATGTAAAGCAAAATCGAACAGACACGTTGGTTGAATCTAGCACAAAACAGACAACTAGCAACGTCGTGGTCAGGGCCTAGGCAAGGAATACAGTAAGAATGAAAATCCTTATGAGGTATTTGCTTCCCACAAGAAATACAATTGTTAACTTTTACTGACATCGGTCTGGAGCAAGAAAAAGTTTCCCCAACGGGGTACTTAGCTTTATTGAAGACTTCAGATCTGAAATTCAATTTCGAAAATCTCAGGAGTCAGCCGACCGGCACTTGCGAACTGCTTTTGCTTCGGGCACCGCGCGGCAAGAAAGACTGAAGAAAATGGCGTCAGCTGCATCTTTTATACTCCTGGCACACTGGCGTCAGAGAAGAGGCGACAGCAACTGACGCCGGACCAGGACTTTGGAATTCAGGCCGACTGCGGGTAGCCTGCCAGCAGGATAACCCAAGAGTAATGACTGCAACAGTGAAACACGATGAACATCTAGAGTAATCAGTCTGGGGAAAATACTGAGAGGTCCTAACACTTAAGTATAATCAACCCTTGAAACTGGAGCTCTGCAATATCAAATCTCCATGTCTACCACGAAAATATCCCCTTCTGAAAAGCAGTGAGTATTCCATGGTACCCAAGCAAAGTAATAAAACTCAAAACTCCACTGGAAAAATGCAACAGGACTACTGCAATCTACTCACTCAAAGGGGAAAAAAAAGTAAGTAAAATGAAAAGTCGCTCCTTAGTTGCTGATAAATGCTTTATTAAAAATTTTCCGGCTGTAAAGCGAGCAGTTCACAGGAAAAGGGTTGCCAGCAAAGGCAAAAATCGATATAAATATCTCTGGCTGTGGTCCAAATCATAGAGCTAGTCACAAAGAAAGATCAGCTCAATACCTAAAGGACCAGCACTGGATCACAATCACTACTCTATTCCAAATACTAAGTCTGTCTGGCTCTACCTAATACAAGCATATTAATGAAACCTAAGAGAAACTGAAGTAAAACATCTGTGGTTTGACAAGAAGCTAACAGCTGAACAGCAACAAATAACGCAAAGCCACTAGAACAGAACCGTTTTTCTCCTTCAGGCACCTGTGTAGTGGATACTGTTCAGATAGGAAACTACACTGTCAAAGATGCAAATTACTGAATTCTGTCCTTTTGCCCTTCAGAATACACTGTTGTATTTCTTTAGCTGCTACAGCATAATTTTTAATAATCAGACTACATTACTAAGAAAGGTGCACTATGCCATACAAAATGTTGAAAAAAGTGTGTGTCATAAGGGATTTATTCCCCCTGCGCGTAAAACGGTGTTTACACAAATTAAGTAACTGATTTTTTGTGTGCAAGTTTTGTAACCTGTGGCACCTAATGTGTTGTGTGCCACCCGGTGACACAGCAGACAGTGCTGCTCTTTCACAGCTCCAGTGTAGGGGGATAAATCCTAGTCTCTGGATAATGTGTAGTAGAGTCTGTACGGATCCTCTCCTGTCCATCCAGTCTCTTCCTCAAGGCAAGCTACTTATGTTAATTATGCACTGTAATTAAAAATGTGTCTATATTTGTACTGGTGCTTTTTCTCATCAGGGATGGCAATGTAAGGCAATCAGTGGAATTTACCCAGTTAACATAGAAAACAAAAACAGAAAAAGCTTTAGCGATTCAACCAGTACAGACAATCTGGAAACAGCCCGACATGGAATCCATAACATTTAAGCAACATTAGACTCAAGCCAAATTTGGTGGAGGAAGGAGAGGTGCAAATTCAAATATTCAAAAAAAGCCTTACAACATCCAGGAGTTTAACCATTTGAAATGGACATTTAAATGGCGTGTGTGTTAACAGTGCAAATCAGAGCTGAACAAGGTTTAATTATTATGCTTATCTAGTTAAACATACAAAAAAAGGACAATAGCTACTGACAATTATCAAGCAAAATTTACCAACCTCCTTTCCCACCACATAATCGAGGCTCCAGGATGTACACAACTCCATGATGCAGTTCCTCATCAGTGGTAACCAAGCGGCCATTACACTTCACGTAGAAATCCTCAACAGGAACTCCCTATTGGATAGAGAGAGAACAGTTACAGAGGTCATCATACACAACAGAAAATGCACTGGTCATTCTTTTACTAGCTGGTAAGCAAAGTAGTCCAAAGGACCCCTTTCGATCATGAACTGAGCACAGTGTAAAAGCATATCATCACGATACAAAACACAACAGAGAGAGAACAAAACTCAAAGGCAGACAGCTAGTGCTCAAGACAAGACCAGTATCAAGTACTACAGTGACCCAACAATGTATGTGAACTTCTAAATTCTGCAAATGTATACAAAATAATTTTCTTCCCCCTTGCCAGACACATGAAAACTAACTAAAGAAAGATTTATAGTATATGGATCCACCGCCCTCCAATCCAGTGAAACAACATTTTCTAACCTGCAAAAACTAACCAAAACATTTTGTGTGGAAGGTACAGCACCTTGCAACACACAACTTAATATAAATTGCAAAAAAATGATAGATCAGTGAGAAAAGTTGTTTCCTTTTCTATGACAGCCTATTAAACAAAAACAAAGCTTCTCCTTGCATACAGCATTTTTCAAAATACTGTCTGTAACCAATTCAAACACAATGAAACTGTCTATGACCTGCTGTCTAAATCCCACTTCTGCCAAAACTGTAAAATGAACTGCTCTAAAAAGAGTTGGAAAACACTACATCACATACACTACCTAACAAAACAGTTCAGCTATTTCCCAGAGATAAAATGACTTTGCTTCTACAGTTTGTCTAAACTGAGCTGGTCTTCATAATGCAAGGTATGACTGCTCATAACAAGATAAACAGAACATATGGGTCCACATGGTTTAGGCAACAGGAATAATGGGAGGAGATGCAATTCTAGACTTCTGTCATGTAAAATGGCTTAATGGTGGCCAACACATGGTTCTCCAAGACAGACACATCATCAGCATCTGCAAGACTGGATAATGTGCAACTTTGGTATACTTACTCATAGTTAGGAAAGGACACTCGGGTTAAATTAGAGATTGCAAAGTCATAGCCTTGTGGAACTACTGGCACACCACACTAGTAGCCACAATCGGCTGCAAGCACT
>NC_056727.1:923562245-923654514 GCF_019279795.1 Protopterus annectens | reverse complement strand
AAAAACAACTTTTGTTAATCAATATTTGCATTTTGAGAGTCTACACCCCATGCACATGAAAAGAGGGGTGGTTAAGGGCCAGTTTATTAGACTTGGTAGACTTACCAGTGAAAATGATCGCTTCTTTAGAGAAATGTGTGACTTAAAACGTTTTTTTATTGAAAGGGGTTATGAAACCAGTTGGTTAGGTCACATTATAGATGAAGTTAATATTTTAAGAAGAAGCAAAGCAATTCCCATTCTCACCAGCACATTTACATCTGACACTGGTGAGAATAAGGTTGAGGTTACTAACAAGTTTGTTTTGTCTTTTCCGTTACCTATTAGTAATGAAATGAACACCGTTAAGGAGATTGTAATTAACAATTGGAAAATTATTTTAGGTAACCATGAGTTAGCCAAAGTTATAGGCATTCGTCCGGTTTTCACTTATAAAAAAGTGACTAACATAAAGATGATTTTGGAGAGAGAAGAGAAATGCGTTACACATTTTATAAGCAAGGTAGGCACATATCCCTGCACAGGTTGCAAACAATGTAGGTTTGTTAGTGGGACATCAAGTATTTTTTTAAAACACTTAAACAAGGATTTTAATGTAAATGGACATTTTACATGTAAAACTAGCAATATAGTTTACATTGCACAAAGTTCCTCATGTAATCATTTTTACATAGGCAAGACCATAAGAACATTGAGTAAACCTATTTATGAGCACAATTTAGCTATAAAGAAAAAAGATTTAACCAATGCTTTAGCTAAACATTCTTTAAATTGTGTTTCATTTAAAAAGTTCACCTTCTCTGTGTTAGAAAAAGTTGATGAAAGTTTGTTTAGTGGTGACTATAAAACACTTTTAGAATGTAAGGAATCTTGCTGGCAGATTAGGCTGAAGGCAGATGAGCCACCTGGCCTGAATGATGTCATTAATATTAAGTGCTTTTTAGCTATACAAAAGTGAGCCACCTGGCCTGAATGATGTCATTAATATTAAGTGCTTTTTAGCTATACAAAAGTTTTAATTTTAAAGCATGTTATTAGATGACATATTATTCCATAAATTATTTTGAAATTTGTATTCATATTTATTTATGTGAGTTTATTTATATACACATATATATACATACTATTTTTATACAATTTTAAACCAAAGATGTATTATTATTGGTTGATTAGCATTGACATGTGGTTAATTAAGGACAATATATATACATTGTTTCAGAATAAGGGTGCATTTCTGAAAAAGTTCTTGGTATTAAATAGAACGAAAACGTTAAAAAGCAGGTTTGCAGTCTGGTCTTTTTTCGTCAGTGGTGGACTTTTTAAAGTTATTTTGTTTGGTTCCTGATATACATATAGATATATATAAGTTATGTCTTACCACAACGTTCCATCTGTGTTGTAGATCTTTGTTCATTCGTTACCATTAGGACCTCAGTTCCGGCCTCGGAACCGATACGGCCGTTTCCAAGCTCGCACCAGACAAAAACTCTCAGCCAAGACCTACCCATAATGCCCCTTCAGATAGAGTTTGCCTGCCCTTAGATAATACATGTAGTAATAGAAAAAATATAGTAAGAGGCTCTGTCTGAGCAAATACCCTAACTAGGAAGATGCTCGTCCTCTGGAAGCCAAATCCAATTTGTAATGAGATATAGGTTCATAAGTTCATACTAGGCTATCTGCCCGAGGGCATTTACAAGCTCAGCCTAGGTTTCATACACCCGCTTTAAATGGGGAACTATACCCATTATTTTGCTGTGCCTCTAGAGCAGTGACACTGAGGTAATCCCTGGTATATCTGCGATCTCCCATCCATTGGTCAAGATTTCTCTTGAACAAGGCCAGCAGGGTGCTCTGCCTCACATATACCGGATTTTATTCCACAGCATAGGGAGTCTTTGGGTGATGAATCTATCCCTCCAGCATGTAGGTTTAAGTCTCCCGCCCTTGTGGCTCTGACGGATCTAGACAGATATAAAGGTATGAGGTCTTGCCCAAGTGGCTGCTGTGCAGATATCATCCATAGAGGCTCTGGAATGAAATGCTATAGAAGTAGCCATAGATCTGGTAGCATGAGCCTTTATTCTGGAAGGTAAGGATAGCTTATTATGGTGATAGATAAAGGTAATTACGTTTCTAAGCCAGAAGAATAAAGTCACTTTGGAAAAAGGTTCACCCAATCTGGGTCCAGCAAAGACCACAAACAATTGATCCGTTTTCCTGAAAGATTTAGTCCTGTCCAAATAACAACAAAGCTGCCGATGCACATCAAGGGTGTGCAAAAGGTACTCGCCTCTGTTAGAATGCTGAGGGAAGAAAACCGGCAGGTCAATAGATTGGTTAATGGAAAAGCCATAAGTGACCTTGGGCAAGAAAGAAGAAAGGGTCAGTATGAAGGGACACCCTATCCGTGTTGAAGACCAAGTAAGGAGTCTTGGACACACAAAGCCTGCAGCTCAGATACTCTTCCCGCTGAGTAAGTGCTACTAGAAGTAAGGTTTTCTATGACAAAAATTGCAAATCACATGATTCAAAAGGTTCGAAAGGAGAACCTGTGAGAGACTGAAGTACCAAAGTCAAGTCCCAGGGTTCAAAGGGAGGCTTGACCGGAGATTTAACATGTAATACTCCTTTCAAAAAGGTCTTGCATAGGCAGTGTGACATAACTGAAGAATTATCAAG
Source organism: Protopterus annectens (assembly GCF_019279795.1). Classification (NCBI taxonomy): domain Eukaryota; kingdom Metazoa; phylum Chordata; order Ceratodontiformes; family Protopteridae; genus Protopterus; species Protopterus annectens. The sequence goes on along the minus strand of NC_056727.1, from coordinate 923,651,832 downwards.
ATCATTATGAAAATTGGCAAAAGCTGCTAAATGTACAGTGATCGTCAAAGCGGAGGCTCCTGCATGCAAAACAGTAGTCACGTATTGTAGGATCTTTTGAATAGGCATAGAGAAAGGGTCTAAGTTCTGATCTTTGGCAAAAATAGAGAACCTAGTCCATTTACTAGAATAAACTTTCCTAGTGGAAGGTTTGTGTGAAGCCAGAAGAATTTCACGAACAGGAGATGGGATGTCAGGCAGCCTGGCAATCATTGGAAGTGAAGGAACCAAATTGTGAGCTTGAGACCGTGCAGGTTCGGATGAATCAGTCACTGAGGATGCGATAACAGGTCTTGGGAATGATCCAGGATCCACGGACTGTGAATCAGATGAGGCCATTGGGAAGACCCAGTGGCCAATCATGCGTTAGAGTGTCCCTCGGTGGTTTCCCCCTTTGGGGGGATCAGGGCAAAGTAGCTTCGGCATTTGTAGTTTGGGGGGGGAGCAAACAGGTCACAGCAAGGCTTGCCCCAGCGTTGGAAAATCTGATCCACTGTTACAGGGTTGAGGGACCACTCGTGAAGCATCAGGATATTCCTGCTCAGACTGTCCACATTAAGACTGGAACTCCCAGGAATGTGTGTTGCTATAAGGAAGCGGTTGGAAGCCATCACCCAGTGTCAAATCCTGATGACTTCATGACACAGGGGGGTAAGACCTGGTTCCCACCTTGCTTGCTGATATACCAGACAACTGACATGTTGTCTGACTGAACTGCAATGGTCCCAGAGGGTAGGGACGCATGGAATGCTTGCAATACTAGTTCCAGGACATTTATATGCAACTTGGCCTCCATGGAGGACCAGGTGCCTTGGACAGTCTTTCCCTGGAAATGCCTCCCCCCACCCTAACAGGGAAGCGTCTGTGGTCACCGTGGCCATGGGCTGGGGAAGACAGAACGGTCGACACCAAAGATACGTTTGTGGGTTTATCCACTATAACATTTCTTCCTTGCAATGGTTTGAAAGACGTAACACGTGGTCGAGTGGGTAAATTCACAACGACCATTGTGCGGAAAGGAGCCACTGTAGGATATCCGTGCAGTCTCGCCAGTGGTACCAACGTAATGGCAGCCGCCATGGAGCCTAAGAGTTGCAGTACAAGACGTGCTGGTACATAGGTCTGAGGAAGGTGGTCTTGGATTTGGTGCGTTATGTTTGAAAACCTGTGAGTGGGGGAAGAGAAGCTGGACAGGATGTTGTGCCGAAGACCGCTCCAATGAATTCTGGTGCCTTCGTTGGAGGCATTGAGATTTGTCCTTGTTGAATGTAATCCCCAAGCGGAGAGCGAGACCTTGAATGTAAGAAGATTTCTGGTCGGAGTGGTAAGGAGCCAATTGTCTAGATAGGGTAACACGGGAAACCCTTGTAGTCGAAGATGAGCTACCACAGCTGCAATACATTTGGTGAACACTCGAGGGACTGTCGACAGACTGAATGGCAATGCCCTGAACTGGTAGTGATTGGCTCCCAGCCAGGAGCGGTAATCCATCTTTATGTGGTAGTACGTGCCCTGGAGGTCTATAGAGCACATCCAGTTATCCCTCCCTAGGAAGGGAAGAATGGACTGTAGCATGACCATCTGGAAATTTTGAAGTTTGATAAATTTGTTCAATAGGCTGAGATCCAGGATTGGTCTCCAGTCCCCTGTCTTTTTTGGCACTAAAAAGAACCTCAAGTAAAACCTAGATCCTGTCTGGTCTGGTGGTACTGGTTGGACGACTTTTCCTTAGCAGCTTTTCTATTTCTAAGGCTGCTAAATTCCCTCTGATTGGGTGATGCATCAGAGATGGGAGTTGAATCGAATGGTATTTGGTAGCCTCTGGATATTATTCTCTGCACCCAACCATCAGTAATAAGATGCCAGGCTGGTATATGCAGAGAAAAATGACCCCCGACTGCTTCAAGAGGAAAGCACTTGGGCTGCTGCTCAGGAGCGCTGGAAAGGTCTGCCGGAGAAACAATCTCTAGCGCCCTGGTTACGTGGACACCCTCTTCCCCGAAAGGGACATCTTCCATACGAGTTGCCCCCTCTGCTCCAGGGGGATTGTTAATCAGGAGTGTCATGAAAAGGTCCTTGGGATTTCTTGAACCACATTTTTCCTCCCTTCTGGTTCCTGGAGTAGGACCTCTGGGGGTTGGAAAGGTGTATGCCCACAGCAGACAAGGTCTTTCCATCTTTCTCACTACGTGTAAGTGCGTCTCTTACTTTGGGTCCAAAAAGTGCAGATTCATCGGCAGGTGCATTGACGAAGGAAGATCTAAAGGGGTCTGCAAAGTCACACAACTGCATCCAAGCATTAAGTCTCATGACAACGCCTGATGCGGCAGCTTGAGCTGCCCCCTCAGTGGAGTGAGATATCAAACGCATTGAGGAGTTTGAGATGGATTCAAGGGTAGCTAGCTGCGAGGTGACAGTATCACACACCCCATCAGGCAGTACCCCCCCAAAGAGGGTGACATTTTGGAAATTAGGTCTCTTTGGAGGCAAGTAAAATGTGCCAGATAGTACAGTGACCAAATGGCGAATATCGCTGTAGCATAGGTCCATTTCCCTAGTCTGGGACTCTGGTTGGAGAATGGACAGTGGAACTATCTTCGGACAGTTCCCTCTTGGTGGCCGCTACCATGACCATAGAATCAACTGTCAACTGCTAGGACCAGTGGGGCTGGTCTTCAGGTGTAGATAAAATTTTTTGTCTGGCCTCTGAGGGACAGGTTCTACGTTATCCGGGGCCTTCCAGGCACGCTGCACAATGATTTTAACAAGGTCATCTGCCGGTGGAGTCATCCAGGAAGTAGATGGCCGGGCATGGAAGGCCTGCAAGAACACCGATTCCTCAGGAGGAGGGTTATAGGACTTCGTCTCCCGCTGCTTGAGGATTTTGTGAATGTCTCCGAATGAGATGTCGTCTGGGGAAGACAGTGGGGACCCTTCCCCCCCATATCACAATCGGTGTCTTTGGTGATGATTCCTCTGGTGAATCAAGGTGCTTCCTCTTCACTGTTTCTTCCGGGGTGGCTCCCCAGTGGGATCTTCTGAGTACGACTCCGAAGAAGGGGTTCCCTTCAAAGAGGGTTCTTGTGACTCCCATGCCCGGGGTCCCAAAATAGAGGGTTGGGAGAGGTACATGCTAGGGGAGGGTTCTGATACTGATGTCATTGGTGCTGACTGCGAGTCCACTATCTGTAGAGCAGGCCCACCTGAGGAGAGATGGGAGTCCGGAACCGGGAGGGACAACCTCGGAACAGGGGTCACACCTCACCGGGAGGAGCTCTGAGAGAACTGGAAGCCATCGGAGTTGTGGACATAGATGGTGCCAGCGAGAAAATAGGCGCCGGGCTAGGTACCAAGGTACAGATGGTCCAAGCACTGCTTCGGGAGAGCATCAGTTCCACCGGAGCCAATGCAGCAAGGGTGGACGGTGCCAACAGGGAAAACACTGCTGTCAGAACTGAGACAGTATGCACCGGAGTGCAAGTATTTTGTCCTTGGCAGGTATTCAACAGATGGAGCTGAAGAAACTGTCGGTACCATGGCTGGGGATGGTGCCGAAGCAGGAACAGCCATCGGAGCAGATGTCGGATCAAAGGACAGCACCGAAGTCAGTGGTGCCAAGGTCGGAACCAAAATAGGGGTGAATATCATGACGGCACCGAGGGAGAAGACAGAGAGCCTGGTGCCAAAGAGGTCTGCGCCGAGGGCGTTGGCGAAGCACAGAGTCGACTCTGTTCCATAACTGACGGAGATGCAGGAACTTAGTGACTCCATTTGTCCTTGTTTTTTGGTCTTTGAGGGGGTGAGACCTCGGACCCAGATAGAGCCTCTGAAAAAGGTGTCTTGAGTAATCCTTTTAAGATAAGTTTATTTTTACATTCTGCTAGCGTACAAATACTAAAACTAGCACAAATGTCACAGTCAGCTTTAATAGGATCCACGCCTAAACAGTAGACACAACAAACGTGTTTCTGAGTCATGCATCTTACGTCCACACTTGTCACACTGTTTAAATCCCAACTTAGCTTTGTCTGACATAGTAAGGCAACAAGGCTATCCTATAGAAAAATTAAGGAAGAAAATACCAATGATGTTATTAAAAAACACTAGTAAAAAGGAAAGGTCTGTCAAAGACAGGAGAGAGGGACAGTATCAATAAAGGTAAAAATTTAAATTACCAAGGAAAAGGGTAGGTAAATAGGTGACAGTGAGAAAAGGCTAACGACTAAAAATTAAATAATTTTGAAGAGAAACTGTCTTAAAATGAACAAGTTTCTACTTAGCTTTGAGAGAGATGGCTAGCACATCTGACTAGGAACTTGGCAAACAAGATCTGAAGTAACTAGGAGAGGGGCATTATGGGTAGGTCTTAGCTGACAGTTTTTGGCTGGCGCAAGCTTGGAAACTGCTGTATCGGTTCAGAGGACGGAACAGAGGTCCTAATGGTAATGAATAAACAAAGATTTACATCAGATCCCACATTAGCAACGACCGGATCACAGAGATGAGATCGCCGACAACACATCCCAGACAATGGTGAGTAATGCGGAATGGGATGTATTCCCATTTCCACAATGTGGTGCGATCTTGGAGTTGGTATATTTAAGTAGGGGAGTGTGGGGGGAGTGCAGGGGGGCTTGCACCCTGCTATACACGTTTCCATTTATTTTTTTAACTGCATTACAGAAACAGGAATAGATCTCATTCCGTAATACATATGCTTACCTTTGTCGGGGGTGTGATGTGTCGTCGGTCTCGCCACCATGATCCGGTCAATAAATATGTGTGTGTGTGTGTGTGTCTACATAATAATTTTTTTTTTTTTGTGAAAAAGTGGTGGACTTTACTCTGTGTAATGATAATTGTAACAGCTGGAAACATTTTACTTTAGAAAATACATACTAACTCATACCCCCTTATTCAGTCATCTTACATGCTAACAGTACCAATACTTTAAAAGTATCATTGATTTGGGTCCTTGAGTCTGGAGCCAACAGGTTGACAGCTATGAATCAGTCTTCTAAACATGAAATAGAAAACAATGACATAGCAAACAATGTTAAGGATGGACTTGATTATGTGTACCCATCAGCATCAGGGCCATAGGACTAAATGCTTTTAGACATTAGGCAGATAGTGTGGTACAACTGATTTCCCTAAGGCAGAGCAGAAAAATGAGAATAGTAATAATAAAGACTTCTAGACTTAGTCACCAAGAATATGGGGGGGGGGGGGCATTAAGGACAAACCTGCTCATCCAGACCTAACATTATGGAACATACATAAAACGTATGAATCTGGTATGAAGAAGCTCATCACAGTCAAAAATAGGCCAAAAATCCCACGCTTGTCCTGCTAAGCCCTTCTACTAGAGACAGCAATCAGCTTATAGCATCTTAAGGGTTGACTGAAGCCCAAGCAACTGCTGCACAAGCATCAGTTAAGGATGGATGAATACCTTTTGCAGCAGAATTAAATACAAGCGTATGAATAAAGTCATTTAAAAACTTTGCATCTTTTTCTAAGAAGAATTTTTGATCTAAAAAGTGTTTATCTTTCCTCACAGAATTGGTTCTTTCAAACAATGAGCTCTTTCTGTTCATCCCACCAATGGAGAAAATATTTCTCTCTTATAACAATCAGGAAAAGTCACAAGCAGGTTTGTCTTAGTGGTACCTTAAGCTTAACAGGTGGATTTGCTTGCAATGATGTATCTGAAAAAAACTTCAAGTATGGGGAAGTGATACAATGTTGCAATTCAGAAACTCTTCTAGTTGAAATAATAACCACTACTAACAGCCTTTCCTAAAACACACGGTGGTGGTGCTGTGGTAGCGTTGTCGCCTCACAGTAAGACACTGCCCGGTTCGATTCTCAGCTAGAGCGTCTTGTGCGTGGAGACATGCGTGAATGGGCATACCTTCATTGAAGGTTGTGCATCAGGGCTGGTAACTCGGCACGTAAAAATCAACTACCAATCATTAGCGGACCGGAGTTCCGCTGTGGCGACCCCAAACCGGGAAAAGCCGAAAGACGCAACAACAACAGCCTTTCTAATGTTGAGTATTTCAACTTGTCGTCATTAGCAGTTGGTTCAAAGGCAGAAAGTTAATTTCACTAAAACAAAGTACAAATTCAATGGAAGGACAGGATCCCTTTAAAGGAGATTCTCTCAATAGGCCTTAACATTCAAGGGCAAAGAGGAAGTAGTTAGGAATGAGTCGTCCAAGTAGGGAAACACCTTTACCCCTTGCAGCCTCAGGTTCATTACAACTATGGACATACATTTACTAAACACCCAAAGAGGGAAGGGGCTAAGGTGAGACTGCATGGAAGAGTCCAGAATTGATGGTTGCTGGCTCTTACCCAAAATCACAAACTTCCTTGACTCCTTGGAAAGCTTTAAGTGTAAGAAGGCATTCTGGAGGTCCAGGAGTAAATCTCGTCTCCTCTTTACACGAGATCATCAAAACATTTTCCTTGGAGATGTATTTACTTAGATCACTCAAATTTAGTATGGAGCTGAGGTCCTTCCTTATTTTACACACACACAAAAAGAGAGAGTGATAACCTAATCTTTTCTGATTTGGTGGGACCTCTTGAATGGCTCTTGTTTGTAAGGTTTATCACTTCATTTGTTGATGTGCTGAAAGGGGAAGACAGTGAGCTGGGAAGAGGTGAAAAAGGGAAACACATAGCTTCTGGATATTAAATACGCAGTCACTTACCATGCATGCTGGCCAACCACATATCCAGGTGAAGGGACAAATGACTAATGACTGCCTCCAGAATGGAACAGTCAGGCAAGGTCTCAGTGATTAGACTGCTGTCCCAGAAGTGGACCATATTACTGCTGTCGATGCCAGCTGTTCCTGCCTCTGTATTTGCAACCATTCTGAAAGCAACCATAGCTATACCAAAACAAAAGCAGATATGGACTACACTACAAAGGATGGAATTTAAAACCAACAGTGGAAAAGGTTTGCGCAGATTAGCTTTATAATCTGTCCAAAACGGAGCAGACCCATAGAAGAGACACTGGTAATGGCTGCCCTGGTATCCTCAGCAAAGTCTGTTGGGTGAAGAAGTGCCTGACTGCAGGAAATAAAAGGTAATTTAGTCATGATGTACCCCCTCATTTCTTAAAAAAGGCAAAGGCAGGTCAACCCTACAGTAAATGTATAGGTATCCATCCAATAAAACAGGATACAGGTTTAATCTGAAGTATGTTATGCGGGTCAGTTTCTTTAACTTGCAAGGGAAGTCTGTTCCAGAGGTAGGGTACACACGAAGTAATAAATGTGTTGCCTGCTCATTTCATTTATGTGCTAGAGGAGATACAAGTTCCTAGTTCTGGTATTAGTGGAACTATCTGACTTGAAAGGGCACAGGAGATAAAGGGAAAACTGGATTTTTTAATGGGAGAGGATGGCAAAGCATTTATCACACCACAACAGCCTACAGAACCAAGTAAAGGGACAGCACTTCAGCCATTTCCTGGTAGATCAAGAAGTTTAGGTCAGTCATCTTGGCTAAGAACCTCTTTATCCTTTCTAGTTGCTTAATATGCCCAAAAAGGTACATCACAGAGGGGGCACAGTGTTCAATAATTGGTCTAATTAAGGCTACATACACAAAGAAGATAGTAATAGGAGGAGTGGGGAATTATCAACCCAGGTTCAAAAATCCCCAAGTATATTGTCATTTTGGAGTGGGGTATTGGTTATACTGCACATGGTGGGAAACAGTGGTTTACCAAGCATGACAATACTACACATCTCCACATTTAACTTTAGCCATCTGTCTGTACACCACTCATTTATGAGCTTTAGTTCCTGTTGTAATGAAGGAGTATCACGAATATTTGACAACAAAGCCCAGATTGGTTAAATTCAATTTGGCGATGGCTGCAAAGGTCCTGATTCTGGGTCTGGAGATTGGAGAAGTAGATGTTGAAAAGGAAAGGTCCCCGTATTGTACCCTGTGGCACACCATTCACGCCATTAATTACATCCACACCCCACAAGAAGGTATCTGCAACTTTAACTACATGGATTTTATCTTTATGCAGGTTGGCTATCCCCTCATCAAGTATGCTCTACTTCTAAATTATCTCATTAACAATACTAGAATAAAGTATACTGTTGACTGCTTTGGACAGATCCAAAGAAGCTGTGTTACCTCGAAGAAGGCAGGATCTTTCTTTGACAAACCCAAAATGTCAGATATGGTGTTTTCCCATGACTTAGCAGGCTAATGGGGCTATAGTTTGCTGCATCTCTAGTAGGGGCATCACCACTGCAGTTCACCACACTCTGGGGACAAATCCTATAGCTAAGGTCAGGTTAAACAATATAAGGAGGGCCTCCAACAAGGGCAGATTTGGTACCCAGGTAAATTATCAGGCACCATGAAGTAATATTTTTGGTCTTAGAAAGCACCTTCAGTACATTTCTTTTTGTGATACTAGGAGGGGTAAGGGACTCTGGAATTAGTACAGCTGTCTCAGGGGGTAAACTCTGCGCTGTCCTGTCTGCTAGTATATTTGCTACATCTACTGGGTCTGAGTGGGTGGCACCATTTCAGATAAGTTCAGAACACTGGTGGTTGTTAATTTTTAGTTTCCTAATGTAACTAAAGGAGTATCCTTGGCTTCAGAAGCCAATTAAAAGTTCATGATTTGCCTTACTAGCCTTGAAATCATCTTCAAGTTCCTTACTGACATTCTTACCACAGTCTTTAATATGACTGCATTAACCACAACCACTCATACCACTCCAACTACTAAACAGAGTCCACAGTACACAGGGAATTATTCTTCCCCTTTTATACAAAGGTTATTTAAGGTGGTGGGCCTCCAAGGTGGTGACCTTAAACTTTCCATTACAACTGGCTCCAGTATGGACAGCCAGGTCTAGGATTTTATCTATGTGGTAACAGAACTCCTTTGTATAAGTATCAGCTGTGTCAGTATTGGTACTAGTACTCTCCTAGGTCTGACAACTCCCCCCACTGTTTTTAAGATTAAAAAAGTAAACCATGCATATTTATTTTTATTTAGTTATCCATTAAGCCAGGGGTGTCCAACCTTTTCAGTTGCAAGGGCCGCATTGAGTCAACAGAAATGGTCTGGGGGCCGCATGTAAAATATATCATGTTGGCGGCAAGTGAGGACCAAAAAAAAAAAAAAAAAACATTGCAGTTACGCATTTAACAGTGGCATACAAGCAATCAAAAAGTGCTAACTAAACACGGAGCTACTTCTGTTTAATGCAGAACACAAGAAGCTCTGTGTTTAGCGATTTTTGATTGGCCCGTATGCCAGGTATACGGGCTAATCAAGAAAAAAAAGCTAAGCGGAGGCTGGCCGGGATTTCAACTGGCAGGGTGGGACTCGGGATCAGGCTGCTGATCTCGGGACAGTCCCGGCCAAATAGGGACGTCTGGCAACCCTGCGGACGAACAAAGTCGACCCCCTGGCTGTATTGTAGGTGAATTTGAACAATGAATAAATTAATAAATGCATAATATTTGCCCTAAAATTCAATATCTCATTCTAATTAAAAAAAACAGTTTCAGTCCCAAAACACAAGACTTTAATCTTATCACAACATTTTGTATTAATTTTGTTAAAAAACAGCCTTTAACTACACCACCACTGATTTCCAAATACAAATATTAATTTATAGGCTCAGTCTGATAGTGAAAGCTCAACTACCCACCCTTTCATGCATCTTTTTTCCAAGATGCTGTCAGTGCAGTCAATGACAATGCCAACTTTACACAGCTCCTACCACTAGTACTCAGTTATACTAATATAACATCCCATTTTCAGTTTCCATTTCATTAACTTGTGAAAACCCATTCTATTAACAGTAAAATAGCAATTTCTTAATTCCTCTGTAGACTCTATTGCTCGACATTCATCATGTTAACAAAAGCTAGAGACATCAGCTCTCCAACTTCCTATGTGATGCACACTGTAATTCAAATAGAATCTCCACTGCAAATCAGAAGATGCTCCAATTCTAGCTCATTACTTAATATGTTCCCTAAACTATCTGGATTAAATCAGGAATGCTCTTCAAACTGTCATTTAATGATTATGAAGTTTAAAAATCCTTTTACAAAAAGCTAGCATGCACAACTTGCAAAAGGTAAAATGACTACTTGCTATCTAGAAACATACATTATCTAGTTATCAGAAATCATGGCAAGCCTGGTACTTACTGGGCAGCATGAGAAAAGCCTAGTCACAGTCACCTTCCACAAATCTGCAGCTCATCGGCAGAAGGTGTATATACAAACTCCAAGCCACCCCCATGAAGCTCATTATGGTTCAGGACTGTGGTGGATGAAATGGCCAAATATGTGGAGATCGACAGTACAAACCGTCTGATCTGACAGTGTTACAGGATTAATCACATGGTTAGGTTCTAATCTAGAATCATGCAGGCTAGACTTAAACAGCAGCCTCTGTAATGTCTGTAATCAGCTCCTCCTGGAATGACATGCTGTGGCTCTTCTGATGAGCATTCTGTCATTACATCCCCCAGTTATATTACAACAGCTCGCTTTCCTCAAGTTCTGATTCTAATGACTTACCTGTTACTGCAGGAGATGTGTAGTCAGTGTAATAAATCCCCCTCGCTCTCATTTCTTTCTTCGCCACGATCTCAATCCTTTTCCTTCAGCTGTGTACCGTGAATGAATCTACCGACGCAAAAAAACGAGAGGACTGTGCTTTGGCACATGCGCACACCAGCTGAAAGATGCTGGCATAAAAAAAAAAAAACGGGAAAAAAGTAATGTGGCACATGTGCACAACAGCTGAAGGACGCGGATGTGAAAACACATGGAAAAAAGTAAAATTTCAATTTAAGGGTCGCGGGCCGCATGGAGGAGCTCTGAGGGCCGCATGTGGCCCGCGGGCCGCGGGTCGGACACTCTTGCATTAAGCAAAAGCAGCTCTATTCAGGAGTCATCACGCAGAAGTGACATACTTGTAAAAATGCCAATTAAAGCAAGCATGCCTTTCACCCAACAGCAAATATATTAGGTGTCACAAAAAACATACCCCAGTCACAATTTGGAACTCTTAGGGCCAGAGACTTGGCCTTAGGATCACTAGACATCACTTCATGGCTAATAACCAAAAATGATAAGGTCACTCAGTCCATTGTCATTTTCTCCATATATTACTAATTCCTGCTCTCTGTGCCACTTATTCTGTTTTTTTTTTTTTTTACAGTACTGAGAGCTGCAGGAAAATTACATACATGGAGGTTCAAAGCTAAAATGGAAATTCATGCCTAATTCTTGACAACTGTTAGGATTGTGTGGTCCTGCATGTGCAATAAAGCAGCTTCTCAGAAATATGGTAGCATTTCTAAGAAACAGCTGTACATTTTCACCTAAGTAGGAAATGTAAACTCAAGTGTGATGCAAAAGATATAAAAGGTTCACAAGTCCATCGATTACTATTAGGCTGTTGAACCAGTGAACCTATTTGTAGCCTAGCCATATGATCCCATACTGAATTTACCAATAAATGACATTAATACCAGACCTTCAACAGGATGAATTATTGTAGAACTAGTCACATCCCTTTTACAGGATAAATTACACTGGACTTAGTTACACCCCTTTCCATAATGGCAAGGCCAAGTGTGTAGCTGCCCATCCAGTCATCCAGGTTGCACTTAAAGGGACAGGGGAACTACTACGCTATACATCAGGGGACTCCATAAGAGGTATACTCTGTGACAGATCTAAAACACCAGCAGGTCTAATTTATACTGTGGTGAAAGTTAAGATCTCTTGAACAGGAGTTCAGGGTGTAATTAGTTGTTTGAATGTGAATGAGGGTGCAGAGAACCAGAGCCTCTGGGGCTCTGTAAGTTAGGCAGAGCTCTCCTCTCAAAAGTTGACATGACAGGACAAAGAAAAAGTGAGAGCACTTTATGAAAGTCAGGGTAGCTCAAGCACTTGATTATCTTAGTATAAAAACACTACGGTCTCTCAATCTAGATGGTGTACTTAGATAAGTACATACAGAAGGAATATAAAGGGGGTAGAAGATATACCTCATGGTGATCAGTCTGGCTAAATAAAAGGATTTCCTAAAAAAGCTAATGTGGTGGTCAAAGGATAGTTGACAGTCAATGAAAGTACCAAAGTATCTAAGAAGAATCAATTTTTAAAAGGGGGGTTACCCATGAGATAGAAGCATGGGTGCCCAGGTTTATCAAAGGACACAGTGCTGCATTTCTTGGCATTTAGTTTGTACCACTTGTTAGTGTGTGTTAAGCCCTCATGGAAAATCCAGTGGTCAGCTGGGGTGTTTATGACAACACCTAGTTTGCACCTGTCAGTAAATATTGTCAGCAAGTATATACTGCTGCAAAGTCAAAAACACACCTTTATCAAACACAAAGCTTTCGGTACAAGACCCTTTCTCAATGATAGACACAGGTACATTAAATAGCCATGGTCATGTGACTAATACATTAAAATAATTACATTACTTATAATTTTACATAGACAAGTAAAATTAGATAAAATTCATACATACATATATTGCTTACTTTTATGTACTTATATTTACATATATATATGTAAAATTATAAGTAATGTAATTATTTTATTGTATTAGTCACATGACCATGCTGGTCACGTGATGTGTTATTTAATGTCTGATTTTAATGTACCTGTGTCTATCAGTGTTTGATAAAGGTGTGTTTTTTGCCTCAACTTCTTCGTTGTGCTTAGTAAATATTGTCAGCCACAGGCCCTTAGTGTTGTTCTTGATGTCAGAAGCAGATAACAGAATGGAGTGGCCCCCAGGGAAAACCACTTGGGTACACTGCTGTTCCCTAATCTTTTGGTTCATAGGCGTGTACTAGGCTAATGGCCTTGGAGCCTTTACAAACTTAGTTCATAGGATTACCTTGACATTGTGCTACCCGACCTTAGTTCCCAGTGCCTCTGTCAAGTAGAGCCACTGGAGTGATCCCCGGGGTGAATTTTCTATTTCCCATCCACTTATCAAGGTTTCTCTTGAAGAGGGACAGTAAGCTGTTCTGTTTGACATGTATGGGAAGTCTATTGCATAGCAAAGGCAGTCTCTGGGTTATGAACCTGTCCCTCCAGCACGTTCTGTTGATTGTGGTAATGAGGTTGAGGTCACTAGAAAGTGTGGTGCGAAAGGATTGGCATTTCTTTAGATGCAGCATTTCTAACAGAGCTGGATCAGACATGGCTTTGTATGTTAAGCAGAGATCGCCTCCAAGTAGGCGATGTGAGACGGAGAATAGTTGGAGTCTTTTTTAGTCTGTCCATATAGGACAAGTGTTTGTGAGGTACTTTTGCAGCCTCTCCAGTTGTTGTAGGTGTGAGGTACATGCCAAATGGGGTATTGTACTCTATGATTGGCCTATTGAGGGAAGTGTAGAGTGAGACAATGATCTCTCTCTTCCTGGATCCAAAACCCTTAGTAATGAGATGTGCATAGAAGGACTTTCTGACCACAGTGAAAAATGTGGTGGTCAAGAGAGGCTGCTGTCAACCTGTGTTCCCAGATCTCTTATAACAACACCTTCTGTGTTCAGTGGACTACCATCAAAGTGGTAATTCATGGGAACCAGGTTTTTCCAAAAGAGCATGACGACATTTTTTTTAGCATTGAGCTTAAGGCCATGGTTCTGACACCAGTCGTTGCTCTCAGTGAGGCCTTTCTGTAGAATGTCAACATCACTTGGGGAGTTAATAATAGCTCCCAACTTGCAATCATCTGTGAACTTTGTCAGCCAGAGACCCTTTGTGTTGGCCTGGACTTCAGAGAAGTATATACCAAACAGGAGTGGACCCAAGACCTAACCCTGTGGAACTCCACTTGTGACTGGTCGGCAGCCTGACTTGGAGTCCGCTACTTTCACACTGTGGGTTCTGTGAGCCAGTCTGCAACCCACCTAGTGATATAGGGGCTGATGCCTACCTTAGTGAGTTTTGGGGAATGGTATCAAATGCCTTGGCCAGATCAACGTAGGCTGTATGAACCACCTTGCCTTCACCCACTGCTCTGGTGACGGACTCAAAGAAGTCAACCAAGTTGAGCAGGCATGATCTACCCTTCACAAAACCAAACTGTGTGGGATCCAGAGTTTGGAGATTCCCTATATCCTTGTTTATTATGTCCATGATGATACATTCCATAGCTTTGCATATCAGACGTGTTGGGCTAATGGGGTGATAGTTCCCAGGGTCTGTGGTCGCTCCTCCTTTGTGGAGAGGGATGACTGTAGCAGTGCGCCATTCGGTAGGGACAAAGTCTAAGGTGAGGCTGTGATTGAACAGGGCACACAGGTGAGGTGCCAGTTCACTCTGTAGTTCATGTAGAACACAGCCAAGGATATTGTCAGGTTCCATGGAAGTAGTATTCTTGGCCTTGGACAGTGCTGTTTTAACCTGTGCAGCAGTAATACTGGGTGCCTGGAAATCTAGTGGTATTGTGATTGGTCCTTGGGGGGGGGGGGGGGTAAAGTTGGCACTGAATCTGTTGGCCAGTATATTGGCAATATCTGTTGGCTCGGTATAGGAGTTACCATTGTGCAGTAGCTCAGAGCAAATCTGGTTATTGCCATGGAGATTCTTTACATAACTATAGAAGGCCTTGTGGCTGTCTTTACTATCTACTGCAATTCTGTTTTCATAGCTAACTTTGGAGGATTTGATGAGGGATCGCAACTTTTTGTCGAGGCTGATAATGGAGTTTTTCCAATCTTGGGATTTCACCTTATTCTGCATCAGTTTCCTCCAGTTGTAGAGTTTGTTTATGGCAGGGGACCACCACATTGGCTTCCTTTTTTTGGAGGAGAGCGTCTTGGTTCTACTGGGTATGGCAAGATCCATGCATTTGGGTACATGTTTGTACAGTGGACTGGTGTATGATTCGGCAGTCATCCAACTATTCTCCATTTGCATGGGTGCCATGAAGTTAGCCACCTCTGTTTTTAGGAGCCCAAAGTTAGCTTTGGAGAAGTTTTTCATGGTGGTTACCTTTGCGGGGTGGACAGTGGGATGTGAATTTCCAGTGTATATAGTTTGTGGTCGGATCTAACCAGGGAGGAGTTAACTGTGTGTGTAGAGCAACGGTCGCCCATGTTAGTAATGACCACGTCAAGGATGTTGCTACCTCTAGTGGGGGTAAGAACGGGCTGGTCCAAGGCATCTGAATTAATGAATTCCAGGAAACATTGGGCAAGTGCATTGGTACATGAGTTTTCCCAGTTAATGGAGGGGTAGTTGAAGTAGCCCAGTATGAGTGTGTTAGGCTGGACCCTAATATTCTCCAATATGCTTAGGAACGTGGAGTGCGAGTCTTGGGACATAGTTGGGGACCTATAGCAGGCTACGACCTGAATAGCTGTCTTACCCAATGTCAGCTGCACCTAAAGTATCTCTGATGTGTTATGTTGGGCTACCAGTCTGGAGGTGTGCGCATCCTTTATGAATATGGAAACACCACTGCCTTTGGAGTTTCGGCCCAAGTTCTGGGGCCGAAAGGTGTGGAATGAGTTATAGTCCGATAGTGCAGGGGTGCTTTCTGCTGCCTTGAACCAGGTCACTGTTACAGCACAAATGTCAATGTTCTCCATTTTAAGGAGTGCTTCGAGCAAGTGCATTTTCAGATTTAGACTTCTAGCATTGACCAGCATGAACCTCACACTGAATTTGCTTGTAGCAGTTATGGTGGTAATTTGGTCTTTGGAACACCACCTAAAAAAGGTACTACAGGGGTGGCAAAAGCCTTGGCCAGTATCCGGAAGCCCAGGGGTGACAGATGCAGGCCATTTCTGGCAAAGCATGGAGGTGTGTTACTCATGTCATCTCAGGCAGACAGATACTGGATCTCCTTATAATGACACCAGAAACTTAGCCAATTGTTGAAATTGATCATTTTCTGCTTGTACTGTAGTATCATTCTGGGTGATGGTAGGATGCTGCTCATGGCTAGGGTCATACCCATCTGGGCTACATAATCCGAGAGCTCCTCCATGTCTCTTTCCATGTAGTCCAAGGAGGTACGTCTTAGGTCATTCAAACCCACATGTACAATGACAGAGTCATACTTGTACCTGCTGTTGAGGGACCCGAGTGCGTGCATTATGTGGCGGATCCTGACACCTGACAGGGCAGATGACAGTTACTTTCTCCTTATTCAACCTAGTGGGCGGGACATCAGTGTGCCGCACTATCGAGTCACCTATGACTAGTGTGTTGGGCATGCTGTTTTGCCTTAGGGGCTTTGGTTGAGTGGTGCACTGTTTAGGAGAGTTATGTGTCTCGTGATTAGTGTTGTGTTGGTTGAGTGCGTTTCTGCCTTGGAGGTCTCTGCTGTTTAGGTAGATTTTTATTGAGACCCTCCATAAAGGTGGGTGCGTGGTTTGTGTTTTTATGTGAAGGCAGTGCTGGTGTGTATTCCATGTGGTGCAAGTGTTGACTTCCTCCTCCTGACCAGCCATTCTGGTCTTGGCTGAAGAGTGCGTGGCTTCCAATTTGGATATATAAGTGCATCTCTCGCAAGTCTGACTGTTGGGAGGTAAGAGGAGAGGGTTGTCAGTGTACATGAGGCAGTTGCTACATTGCCTCAGGATGCCCAAGTTCACCAGGTTAATAGGAGAAAGCACAAGGAACTGACCTTTAGACATGCCTGGATGGGTGGGTATTAAGTACTGGAGCCATTTCCTTGTAGAACGTTTAGTGCTGGCAGCACTTTTGTGTGCTATAATAATTGCTACAAGAAGTTTGGTAAAGTGTGTGCCTTTAACACTAATAAGACTGGGTTATGTTGGTAACTAGTTTGCTATGCAACGGGTAACCTAGGGGTTTACATTTAGTTTGAATAGCTTGCCAATGATGCCAGAATGCGTAATGGTTCCAAAGACTTTGGCAAAGTTCACATACACATTATGAACAGATTTGCTCAAGTACAATGCTGCGGTGATTTGTTAAAAAATTGTTCACTGGGTTTAAGTAGTAGGATTTGCCTTTAACAAACCCAAACGGGTTTGAGTTCAGGGTTTTAAAAAAAGAGTGCCCATGTCTCTTTTTAATGAACTCCATAATAATATACTCAATTTCCTTACAGATAAGGCTGGTAAAGCTAATGGACATCTGTGCAAAATAAGCGTTTTAAGCAAGGCGTTACAACTTATTTTAACCACCATTATTTAGAGAAAGGGTGAATCATCCCCCCTCCAAAAAAAAAAAAAAAAAGCCTTCCTTCCTTCCTTTGACAATTTTAAAATACTGCACTTAAATTCATTTATTTTAGCACTATTAATTTTTTTCCAGTGTTCCAGTGTGGGGGGGGGGTCACACTTTCAGCTTTTAACACTTTTTAGCCTTCTTTCTATAATACACCACACTCAATTGACAAATATCTTCTGGAAAAACAGTCTTGTCACCGTTCTGCTTCCATTAGGATTACCACCCGTCCTCTTTGCGAGGGGCAGTTCCACTTTGGGCAGTTGTGTCCTGCGGGGGAAAAAAACCCTAAAAAATGGCAAATGTCCTGACATTTTAAGACAAAATATATTAAGTTTTCTTTAATAACTACATAAAACAGTTATTTTGTATCTAAAACACATAAATAGCATATGAAATAGCATAATGAACTGAAATGCTACAAAAATAAGCTTTTATTGTGGCAAAAAAGTGAAGTTCTGTCATTTGCACTGGCTGTGGGTATGTTTTGTCCTGCAAAATCTCATGTCTACAAAAAAATTTCCCACTTTGGGCATATCACTCTTGTGAGTCAGGCAGAAATTAGTACAGGTCAATAGAACAGGTCAGTAAAGGTTAAACATCTGTGAACTGAGGGTGTGGAGCAAGGAACTAAGCCTTCTATTTAAGGGGTAAAATAAAACATTTCACAGCTTTACTAGAAAGGCTCCCCAGACTCTGCTACACTTTGCTGTGAGGGAAAGGTTAATTTGCTTTTTATTTGTTGTATTACTTTATTGCCTTATTTACCTTGTGTTTTACTTATATTCTGCTTTTAACTGCATATTAAAACTTAAGAGACCACAGGCAGAATTTTTTTCCCCACCCGGTTTCTGTAGTGTTCTTAAACACCAATATTCTAGCTTCCTTCCCCTTATGTTAATTTGACCATATATCTCATTTCCTCTCTGTTTTTACTGGCTTGTGTGAGTAAGCACAAAATCATCATTTTGTGAAATCTCTCCTCTTCAACTATTTAAATTTATTGGCCATCCTACTGTATTCCATAGTACCAGAATACAAAAGTGACCACCCCCTTTCAATCTATCTTGCCATTTTAAAAACAGTGACTTCCCACTAAAACTTAAAGTTACCTACTTTCACATCTAACTCCTCTAGTGCACACTGCAGTGTTTAGGATAAACCATTTATTTTCATCTTATCTTTAAGCATCCCCGTGACTAGCACTTGCTGTAAAACCTGCTGGAAAACACTAGGAAGTCAAACTGATACAAGCACTCAACTCTCCTTGTTAATAAGGAGAAAATAATCGTAGACACTAAACAGCCTATAATTGCAAAGTACCTTGCTAAGGTAAGGGAAAACGGCTCTTGTACTCTACAAAAAAAGCACCAAACCAGGCATGTCCAAGGGTCAGCTTCCGGTGATTTCTCCTGTCCACCTGGTGAATCTGGGCATACTGGGGCAATGCAGCAATTGCCTCATGTGCACAGAGGACCCTCTCCTCCTACCACCCAGCACTACAACCTGCGAGAGATGGACTTACATAGCCAAACTGGAAGCAAAGCTCTCTCCACCCAAGATTGTGCTAGACAGTCAAGAGGAGAAGGTTAACACCAGCACTACACCTCAAGCAACAGACAGCCCTTCTAAACCCACACCACCAACACATAGCAACATTAAACCTACATATGTGGAGGCCCTTAACAGTAACCTGCCCAAGCAACAAGGACCGCTGAAGCTGAAATGGAAACAAACACCAATCACAATCAAAGTGTCACATAGCTCAGAACACCAGTGTGCCACCTAATAACAGCCCCTAAGGCAAGACAGCGTACCCACCACTTTAGTCATAGGTGACTCTATAGTCAGGCACACTGATGTCCGACTCACCAGGCTGAACAAGGAAAAAATTAGTCAGCTGCCTGTCGGGTGCCAGGATCCACCACATAACGCATGCACTCAAGTCACTCCACAACAAGTACAAATAAGACACTGTCATTGTCCATGTTGGAGTGAATGACTTGAGCCGTACCTTCCTGAACTACATGAAGAGAGACATGGAAGAGCTCTCGGATCATGTGGCCCAGGCGGGTATGACCCTAGTCCTGAGTAGCATCCCACCTTCGCCCAGAATTATACCACAGTATAAGGACGAAATGATTGAATTCTGCAACTGGCTAAGCTTCTGGTGTCATTCAAAGGGGATCCAGTATCTGTCTGCCTGTGATGACATGATCGACAGACCATGACACTTTGCCAGAGATGGTCTACACCTGTCGCCCCTAGGATTCAGGTTACTGGCTAAGGCTCTTGACACCCATATAGTGCCTTTTTTAGGCAAAGTTCAAAGGACAAAACCACCACCATAACAGGTACAAGTATGCAAAATCTGAAGGTAATGCTACTCAGTGCTAGAAGTTAACCTCAAAATGCACTCTCTCGAGGCACTCCTAAAAATGGAGACCATCGATGCCTGTGCAGTAACCTGAGACCTGGTTCAAGGCTCCAGAGAGCACCCCTGTAATACCAGGCCACAACTCTTACCACACTTTTCGGCCACCAAACCAGGACCGAAACACTAAAGGTGGAGGAGTGTCCATATTCACCAAGGATATTCACAACACCAGGCTGGTTGCCCGACACAATGCTACAGATTCCCCCACCATGCCCCAAGATTCTCACTACACCTTTCTAAACATACTGGAAAATATTAAGATACAATAAAACACCCTAATACTGGGTGATTTCAACTACCCTGCCATTAACTAGGAAAACTACTCGTGTACCAACACCTTTGCCCAGAGGTTCTTGGAATTCATAAATTCCAATGCCTTGGATCAACAAATCCTTAGTCCCACCAGGGGCTCCAATATCCTAGACCTGATCATTACCAACATGGGAAATTGATGCTCCACACCTATGGTCACCCCCTCATTGGTCAGATGTGAACATAAGCTAAATCACCCTTGACATCCACATCCCACCCCCACCCCCAGTAAGAAAACCTCTAAAAAAACTTCTCCAAAGCCAACTTCATGCTACAAGTCAGAAGTGATAAACTTCATGACACCCATGCAGAGAGGAACTGAAAATTCGACTGCTGAATCCTACACTAAGGCACTGTACGAGCACATCCACTCGTGCATGATTCATGCCACCCCCAATAGAAACAAGACGCTCTCCTCAAAAAAAAAAGGAAGCCAATCTGGTGGTCCCTTGCCATAAACAGACTTTACAACAAAAGGAAGAAACTGTTGCAGAAAAGAGGAAAATCCCAGGATGCAAAGAACTCCCTTACCAGCCTCAGTAAGAAACAGAAATACCTCATAAAATCCTCCAAAGCTAGTTACGAAAATAAAATTGCCAAAGATTCCAAAGACAACCACAAGGCATTCTATAGCTATGTCAAGAATCTAAATGGCAATGCTCAGATCTGCTCTGAGCTACAACAGAATGGCATTAAATATACTGATCCCAAGGATAGTGCCAATATCCTGGCAGATCGATTAAGTGCAAACTCCACCCCCCAAAGGGCCCATCTCAATACCAAAAGATTACCAAATTCTGGTAATAACGACCACAAAGGTAAAAAAAACACACTCTCCAAAGCTAAGAATACAGCATCCATGAGACCAGATGACATCCCAGGTTGTGTACTACATGAACTACAAAATGAACTGGCACCTCACCTAAGTGTCATGTTTAATCACAGCCTCATCTCAGGCTTCGTGCCCACTGAGTGGTGCACAGCTAGTTATCCCATTCCACAAGGGGGGGATCCACCTTGGATCCCGGGAACTACCGCCCCTCAGTCTGATGAGCCTGATCTGCAAGGCCATGGAACATATTATCATGGAACTTATAAACAAAGACATTGGCTACCTTCAAACACTGGACCCCACGCAGTTTGGGTTTGTGAAGGGCCGATCTTGTCTCCTGAACCTACTTCTTCGAATCAGTCTCCAGAGTCATGGACAAGGGTAAGGTGGTCCACACAGCCTATCTGGACCTCACCAAGGCCTTCGATACCATCCCCCACTCTGGACTCATAGATAAACTTACTAAGCTGGGCATTAATCCCTACGTCACTCAATGGGTTGCCAACTGGCTTACTGACAGAAACCCACACTGTAAAAGTAGCAGACTCCAAATCCAGCTCCAGACAAGTGGAGTACCTCAGGTTTCAGTCCTGGGACCGCTCTTTAGGTTCATAGATTATTGGCATCTATTTCTCTGAAGTACAGGCCAACAATAAGGGACTCTGGCTAACAAAGTTCTCAGATGAATGCAAACCGGGAGCCATTATTGAATCCCCAAATGATGTGGATATTCTACAAAATGGCCTTACAGAAACAGATGATTGGTGCCAGAGCCATGGGCTCAATCTCAATGCCAAGAAATGTATAGTTATCCCGTTTGGGAAAAAAACATGTACCCCTGAATTACCACATAGGTGGCAGTACACTAAACACCGAAAGTGTGATAAGAGACTTAGGGACACAGGTGGACTGTGGTCTCACCCTCGATAACCACATCATCACAGCAGTCAGGAAACCCTTCTATGTGGCAAACCTCATCAATAAGGGCTTTTCATCCAGAAAAAGGGAAGTCATTGTCCCACTGTACTCATCCCTCATCAGACCCATTATAGAATACAACGCCCCATTTGGTATGTACCTCTCAAAACATCTGCAACAACTGGAAAGGCCGCAGAAATACCTCACTAAAAGAATCACAGGCCTAAAGCAGATGCTCTATGCTGACTGTCAAAAAACTCCACCTATAGTCTTGTCGCATATCGTCTACCCAGAGGTGATCTCTGCTTAACATACAAGGCCATGTCAAACCCAGAGCCACTGGACATGCTACACTTAACAATCCCTCAGAGACACGCTCCTTGGATCTAAACCTTGCCATCACAATGAACAAAACATGCTGGAGGAATAGGTTCCTAACCTGCAGACTCCTCAGACACTGGAATAGACTGCCCATACATGTCAAGCAGAGCGCCTTTTTGGCCCTCTTCAAAAGGAACCTTGATGACTGGATGGGAGATAGGAAATTCACTCCGGGATCACGTCAGTTGTCCTTCTAGACAGGGGTCCAGAGAAGTAAATAGTGTGGGAAGAAATAGACAGGGAATTGTTACAGGAAGACTTGTATAGGCCCTAGGGCCAACAGCATAGTACCAACCTATATGAAAAGGTGGCAACCCTAGATGCCAGTTTCAGAATCAGTTATTTCAATCTAAATTGAACCCATCGATTAAACAAAACATTATTCTATTCTGACAGCTACCTCAAAACCTGCTGGAGACAGGTTTGTCTCCCACAGGCTGCCCCATCTCTGGAATAGACTTCCCATACACGTTAAACAGAGAATCTTTTACTGGAAGTATTACATTGTGGCTGCCACGTTTACTTGTTCTTTCTTTTAAGCTCGTTAATTACTTTGCAGCACACATAGCAGAAAGTAAAACTAAAAACATTTTCTGAACTTGGAAACTACACAACGTAACACTAATCAGACTTGTGAGGTAAACTGACTGAGGTGTAGTCACTTTCAAACTTACATAAACTACAAAGAAAGAAAAGAATGAATGAAAGTTTGTCTTACTTTCTCACAGCTGAAGAAACATGCAAGATCCCCCACTGACTTCCATTCTGGTGGAACAGCAACCACGGTGGTTCTACAGAAAACATCTCTCACAAATACGTGCATAACTTTACAGTGCCCTGCTACAAGACAAAAACAACCCGAACACTCAAACGTTCAAGAAACAGAGTATCGCAACTGAACTCCTACCCGGAAGCGATGTGCAGGAAAACGGTATTACGCAGAGGGAAAATGAGAAAGCCCGGCCCTCCGTTCTAATTAAAACTGCAGTTGTGGATTGTAAAGGATGTTTAATATTATAGGTATTCCCTTGTAACAGTGTTAGAATATACTTATACGCCACCATTGTATAGAGCACAAATAGAAAGAAGGAAGCCTTGAATTTTATTTTGTGTTTGTAGACTGTATTCAACAAAAGCAAATATTTGCGAGAATAACGTGAATATTCCCTACCCAGGCTTTACACTTCTCAAGCGTCTTTGGCTTTTTCTACCTTAAAAAATCTGGGATTCTTCTGCAAAAGTGTGAGTTAACGTCATTATGGAATTCTAGATTTTAAGGATACAGACTTGTTCAGAAAATGCGTAATAATACAAACCCCTTACTGGACTGTACGAACTTGGTTTGGCTTTGATTTAAAAAAAAAAAAAGAGGCACGTGCCCAGTTCCAGCTTTCATCTGTCCAATGCTGTCTTCTACCAAGTTCCAGCTAAGAGCTCTCATGCGATGGGTGTTTCCTAACTGGCTGTACTATACGCTGCAATGTAGTTTTTGAAGAATGATGAAAAAGCAAATAAGTTTTCCCGTTCCCACTCAGTCTGAATTGAGGACACAGTTGTTACTCTAAAGTTCCAAACTGCATGATTTTTTTGGAATAAAACGTCCCGGGTTTGAATTACATACCCTTGATACTCAATTATATCAACAGACTGTTTTCTATTTTTATTTGTAAGGACGGGCCGGGGTGACAACCGTCGTACTCGTAATAATTGGAATTCCATTTCTAAAGGCATGAAATTCTTCAAGGTACTATTGAAATAGTATCTAACGGTCTCATGGCGTTGCTCACACACCTAATCTGTCGTTAACCACTATATATCCCACCCTGCTCAAAAATGTCTACTTGGCCAGTAATCAGTGATCTTATCCTGTAATGTTATGTCTGCGTGGTCACATACACTGTACCATACCTCCCAACTGTCCAGATTTTTGCCTCAAAATGTTCGTCCCTCATAACATTTTTGGTTTTCTGGGAAATCACTGAAATGATCTGAGGAATGAAATTAATAATAATATCATACGTTTCAGTTTCAGACTTTAGAAATGCATTTTAATGCATAGCCTGTTATTCTACCAACTTTCTAAGTTTATAAGAGCAATATTTAAAACCTGTCACTATTTTGGGGCATTTGTATCCCCATTATGTCAGGCTTAGTCCAGATTTCTTGGGCTAAGAGGTTGAGAGGTATGCTTGACTGTACCATACTAGCATACTCACCTCAAATTCACATTGTCATGAAGGTTCACTTTACCATAGTTCTACATTAAATACTATGATTCTAAAGTGCATTAGTCTAAAACTCATTCTGATCTATGTGCAAACGAGTTCACATAACACAGTATTGCTGCATCATGATTATAATGCTTGTATGCTGTCTATTCATAGCCATATCTTGGTCAAATGGGGCCCTAGAAAGGTTAATGTACCAGTCCCTCATCCACAGCCATTCCAGTGTCCCATTACTTGGTTGTTTTTCCCAAACTGCAGTAAAGACTGTTCAAACCTGCTGCTGTAACACAAAAACACTGCATTTTACAAATGCCTGATTGAAAAAACAAGCAAAATAACAATGCATTCATAGTTAAAATATCAATATTAAGCTCAAAGAGGTCATGCTGTCAAATTTATTTACAGCTAAATAATAAACACATAGTCGATATTCAACAAAACAAGGAAAACGAGAATAACATCCAAAGAACATGAATCATATGACGATGCTTCTATTTACTACAATTAATCCGTCCTTTACACCTTAAGTACTCTGGTTCATAGGCTGTTAAAATGTTACAATGCTGTGCTATCTTCTCTCCCAACAGATGAGGAAACACAGTATTGTACGACCACCAGAACGTTTATTAGAAACAATAGTGCATAAAATTGCAATACAAAAAAATCATTTGAGTTGAGCGCTTTCACCTAATACATTGCAGGCTTCTTCAGAACTCATTGACAAAGTAAAATGCGCCATTTTAAATAAACTTTTTGGCGCCAATCTTATCTAACAGTACTTGTATTTAAATTGCCACTGTGCCTGTTGATTCGTATAAAATATAAATGGAATGACTTTTACAAACATGTTCCGCTGTACCTCCTCCAAATAAATACAATATACTACAAATAAATTTAATTAAATAAATACACAATGTTTCATATAACTGATTCATTTAAAATTACTATTTCATTTAAAATGTATTGAAATGCATTCCACTAATGTTAAAAATTCCTAACAACTAGACTCAGTCTAACCGAATGTAATAAAAATATGCACTTAAACTAAATTTAAAACTATATATGTATAGTGTGTGTGAATGCTTATTACAAAATATTAGTTGTAAAAAATATTGTAAATGACTGTTACAACTCAATACATAAAAAATGTTAAAACTAGATGTTAAACTCAGAGTATAAAAACTAGATGTTAAACTCAGAGTATAAAAAATTCATTATTTGTGGCTACATAATGTGCAAACTTGTATATGGACTGCTGTGCAAATAAATCCACTCCTATGTTACCTAAGGACTTGTGTTAAGCTTAAATGCCATCAATTTCACATAGTTTAGTTTAATATGAACTAATTGCATTTTATGTTGTTTAAAAAATTTTTTGTTGTTTAAAAAAGTTTTTTATGTATATTAATAATGTGTTCATATATTGTGTGTTAATATAATTTAACTTATTTAGTGATATATACTGGTAAATATACATTAATAAATAAATTTTTAAAAAGTATATATGTATATATAAACACATTAAATAAACCTCAATATTTTATAAATTTAAAAAAAAAAAAAACCTCAATATTTTATAAATTTAAAAAAAAAACCATTATGTTTGTAAACAACTGTTTATGGAAGAATATTAAAAAGTTAAAAATTGAAAATTAAAAAATTGCTATATGAAGGTGGTGGGACCTAAATGTATGTCAAACTAATAATGGCTTAATGGCAATGGTGTCGTTTAATCCTGGTATTGTGGCAGCATCTGTGTATAGCTGCCACCAAATCTCTTTATAACTTAATTGTCCCTTGATGTTACCCCCCTTCCAATCAGATTTAATGTGTTCAATGATGGCAAATTTAAAACTATGTTGGTCACCATTGCTTTCAACATGCCTATACAAAGCATTGTTACGATCTTTTTTTCGAATACAATATGAATGATCGTATATTCTTTTTTTGAAAGCCCTCTCAGTCTTCCCAACATAGTATGCAGGACACATTTCACATTTAGCAATATAAACCACATTCATAGTGTTACAGTTCCCCTTCTCACATCTGATTGTTATAGGCTGTTACTAGGTTTGCAGTCCATGGGACCATTGAGGAGTCCAATACAAATTTTCAGTTGCCAGGACAGGTCAGGGCATAAATATGAGGCAAAACCATTATCAATATTCTGCAAAACTGGAGATAGATAAGAAGAACAGAGTATGTTTGCAACAGATGTATTTCATGAACCACAAAATTATGAAAGTCTATGTCTGACATTGACAGACTGTGATCCTCAATGCTGTGTCACAATAAAACAAAAGGATACAAGTTGAAGGAGGCTTGGCAGTTAGTGTGGAGGATTAAGCTCTTGCTTCCAATAGCTAATGTACTGGGTTTGATCCTGAGGAGATTACTTACCTACATAATGTCCCAGACTGGGGCATTTTACACTTACACACACACACACACACACACACACACACACACACAGCAACTGTGGCTGGGTATTTTTGTATTATTATTTATTATCTGGGGAGAGAGTATTATTTAACACTGTGGGTTGGCAAGTTCCTAAAACGAAGTCAGACCACTTAAAAGTACATTACCAGTGAGGTATTAATTCTTAAATGTATACCTGGCTATTAATCAAAAGTGGTATAGTTACTGGTGTACTGGGTCTGCACCACAGTAATCTAGAGTGGTGGCAGTACTACCTTGCCAGGAAGAAAGCTGTGGGGATTTGGAGAGTTCTTCCAGCCTTCTCTCGGAAATGTATGTCTTTGTGCATGTGTATGTGTAAATAATCTGTTTGAAAGTCGGGGCACTGGAAGACACTATAGCCCACAGAGAGAGTGACGAGAATGAAGGCTGGGCTGCTACATCAGAAATTCAGCTCTGTAAGTGATGTGTGTAGTCCTAGTCTAGGTGCAGATATTGGAATCCCATACCGAGAGCAGCAGTGTCTATTCCCTTTATATTCTTTTGTTGTACTTGTGGAGATACTCTGTATGATTGGGATGGTTTTGATTGCATTACAGAAGAAACTGTAGGATTTCCTTTTGTCATCTATTGTCTTTCGGTAATTTGTGTTTTCATTGTTTTGGTTGCTCAATTTTATTTACTGTTTTTACATTTGAGTAAATAAAATGTTGATGTTTTGAAACAGAATCACAAACAGCAGTGTGTTCTGTCTGATTCCACTGTAACAATAGCTGTAGTGACTTTGTTTATGTGAGATGATTCCTCTTTTATCAGTTTTATAAACAGCTGGGAATGTACTCTGTATGAATCCATTGGTAAGAAGGATGTAGTGACTGTAATGAGGTGGGTGCTTACATATTTGTAGCTGCTATAAACACCAATGACTGTGACTTTTGGGAGGGGAGTGGCTGTAATAAAGCAATTTATATAGTATGTGTATCAGACTGAAACACAATGTAGTTAAATAATGAGGTTATCTAAAGATGACCTGTGACTCAAAGGAGACTAAGTAGTGATTTTTGGATATTTATTGTTGATCTAGATAACTGGGCAACTGTATTGCTATATGAATGAACCGGATGTTCATGAATTCAGATGCTGAATTCAGAGCTGTGATACTAGTTCCTGAGTTGCCCATAACTTACTTGGCTAGAAGGAAGTTTCTCTGTTCACCTGTGAGAGAGGGAAGCTTTGAGCAACCTATCTGTCCCTGGAGGAGTGGTTCCAGCCCAGAAGTTAGTAGTTTATTGGCCATTTTGAGCTAATTTCTCTCTCTTTCATTTCCCCACTATAAAAACTGCGTTTGCACAGTTTTGCGCACCACGCAGTGCCAGTTAGCTACGGTTAAATTATTCCCGGCTCCACAAAGTCTACTCTTCAGTTTTTCCTTTGAAACTAGTCTAACTCTCAACCTAAGCACTCAAAAAGCATCTGACAGCCCAGCACTTGCTCAGACCTAATAGCAAGCACTAATATACCCTGACACTGGTTGCCCAGCAGGGCAAGGCTCTTTATTCACCCCTCACCAACCAAGCAACTAAGCAGCTCACCCTACTATTCAGGCATGACTAAAGGGCAACTTCAGGTGCACTCTCCAGTCCGGCTGGTGAATCTGGGTATCTTGAGGCAATGTTAAAACTGCCTCATGTACACAGACAACCCTCTCCTCCTACCACAAAACACTAACATATGCAAGAGATGCAATTATACAGCCAAACTGGAAGCTAAGCTGTCTCCACCCAAGACTGGAACAGACAGTCAAGAGGAGAAGGTTAACACTTGCACCACACCTCCAGCCGCACACAGACCTACTAAAACAGCACTGGCAAAAAATACACAAAATCATACTCGGAGGCTCTAAATAAAAACCTGCAAAAGCATCAGAGACCTCCAAAGCAGACACCCAAACAACCTATACTTCCCGTCACAAACCAGACAACACATAAAACACAAAATCAGTGTGCCGCACAATCACAGCCCTTAAGGTGAAATAACATACCTAACACACTAGTAATAGGTGACTCTATAGTCAGGCACACTAACGTCCCACTCACTAGGCTGGACAAACAGAAGGTTACTGTTAGCTGCCTGTCAGAAGCTAGAATCCGCCACATAACACAAGCACTCAGGTCACTCCAGAACAAGTACAAATATGACTCTGTCATTGTTCATGTTGGTGTGAATGACCTGAGACGTACCTCCCTGGACTACATGAAAAGAGACATGGAAGAGCTCTCTGATCATGCAGCCCAGGCTGGTATGACCCTGAACCTGAGTAGCATCCTGCCCTCACCAAGAATGATACCTCAGTATAAAGAAAAAATTATCAATTTCAACAATTGGCTAAGCTTCTGGTGTCATTCAAAGGGGATCCAGTGTCTGTCAGCCTGGGACGACATGCTCGACAAGCCTCATTGCTTCGCAAGAGATGGCTTCCACCTGTAACCCCTAGGCTTTCGAATACTGGCCAAGGCTCTTGCTGCCTCCATAGTGCCTTTTTTAGGCAAGGCTCAAAAGTCAAATCCAACTCTGTAAACAGCACAATTAACAAAAAACTGAGGGTTATGCTACTCAACGCTAGGAGTTTAAAATCTCAAAATGCATGCGCTCGAAGCACTCCTCAGTATGGAGAATGTTGACATCTGTGCATTAACTGAAACCTGGTTCAAGGTTCCAGAGAGCACACCAGCACTATCGGGCTACAACTCTTACCACACGTTTCGGCCACAGAACACGGACCGAAACACAAAAGGAGGGGGTGTATCCATATTCATCAAGGATACCTACACCTCAAGGTTACTGGCGCAGCATGATACCTCTGAGATCATCCATGTGCAACTAACATCGGGCAAATTTGAAATGCAAATTGTGGCCTGCTATAGATCACCCTCCATGACCCAGGACCATCATGCCACCTTTCTGGAGACACTGGAAAGCATGAAGGTCCTACCGAACACCCTGATATTGGGTGATTTCAATTACCCTACCATTCACTGGGAAAACCACTCGAGTACAAATTCCCAGGCCAAGCGCTTCCTGGAATTCATCAAATCAAACGCCCTGGATCAGCTGGTAAACTTCCCTACCAGAGGTGAAAACATATTGGACCTGGTCACCACTAACATACACACATAGATGCCTTCTCCTAAACCCCAAAAAGACTAAACTCCTCCTCTTCTCTCCCACCAATAAGTCCTCTCCTCTTGATTTCTCAGTTATCTCTACCAATAAAACTATTATATCCCCTGATCCAACCACCAAACTATTGGGTATCACCATTGACAACAATCTGAATTTTGATATCCATATTAACAATACTATAAAAACTGTCAAAAAACTTGGCTCTCTCTATAAAGTAAAATCCTTCCTCTTACCTTCAGCTAAAACCACTATAGCACACACTCATCTAATCTCTTCACTTCTTTATGCCTCACCCATTTTTACTAATATATCTAAAAATAATCTTAGCAAATTGGAAATGTCTTACAATAACATTGCCAGATTTGCTACAGGCAACCCATTTAGAACCCACCATTGCATTAATTTAAAGCAGCTGGGATGGCTTGAACTACAAAATCTGATTAAATTCCATCAGCTATCTATAGCCCACAAAACTTTTTACAAACCTTCCAAAACTCCTATTCTATCCACACTCATCACTCCCTATAAAAACCTGAAATCCTTAAGGTCTTCTGAGAGACTTCTAGTACATACCACTTAACCAAACAACAAGGCTGGTGACTTCCTCTTTTCTAATATTGTTGGAAAATCCTGGAATCTCCTCCCCCAGTAAACTCTCCTCACCTCCCTCAGTATCATGCTTCAAAAACAAATTGAAAGTGTTCCTCAGAACACAGTGGTTATGCCCCTGTACTAAGCCTGACAAGTTATGTATCTCTTAATACTTTGCTCTTCCTACCCCTTCTACTCATTAACTGTAATTCCTTCCTTATTAACCATAATACTGTCTCCCTCTAGAACATCTTGATTGTACTAGCATGCTATGTTATGCCTGTATTCTGCACTGCTGAATTTACTGTGATAACATGTAATATGCATTGTAAATATGACTTTTTTTGTTTAATGTTTCCTTATTTGTTATCTTGTTAATTTCATTGTTCTGTCTTGGAGCTTATCTCCCCGGGCCTCTACTGAAAATGGACATGTATCCAGTTAGACTAGCCCGGTCAACAAATGTAAAATAAAAATAAATAATAATAACATGGGTGACAGGTGTTCCACATCGGAGGTCAACCTGTCACTGGTTAGATCAGACCATAAACTGATAATCACTCTGGAAGTCCACACCACACCACCATCCCCAACTACGGAAACCACAGTAAAAAACTTTTCTAAAGCAAACCACCTTACTTAAGACAGAGGTGGTAAGTTTCACAGCCCCCACGTTAAAGGATAACGCTGCCCAAGATGCAGAAACCTTTACAAATGCATTCTATGAGCACCTACAAAGATGCATGGATCGTGCCATCCCTAGCAAAACCAAGACTCACTCCTCTAAGAGAAGGAAACCAGTTTGGTGGACCCCTGCAATAAACAGGCTTAACTAGTTCAGAAAAAAAGCAAATCCCAAGAAGGAAAGACATCCCTGATCAGTATCAGTAAGAAACTAAGGTCCCTCATGAAATCATCCAAGGCTAACTTCGAAAGAAAAATAGCCAAGGATTCAAAAGATAACCACAAAGCCTTCTTTAGCTATGTTAAGAATCTAAGTGGCAACTCGCAGATATGCACTGAACTAGTGCAAAATAGCACAAAATATACTGAACCTACTAATATTACCAACATCCTGGCAGATAGATTCAGTGCAAACTTCACACCCCTCTCACCTCCAAAAGAGCCCACAACAATACCAGAAAAGTGTAGTGTCCCAAAAATTATAGACGCACAGGTGAAAACAGCCCTTTCAAAAGCCAAAAACACAGCGTCAATGGGATCAGATGGTGTCCCAGGCTGCGTCATGCACGAACTACAGAGCAAACTAACCCCCCACCTAAACACACTGTTCAACCTCAGCCTCTCCACAGGCTACGTGCCCATAGAATGGCGCACAGCAATGGTTATTCCTCTCCACAAAGGAGGGGCCACAACTGACCCTGGTAACTATCACCCCATAAGCTTGGCTAGCCTGGTCTGCAAGGCTATGGAGAGCATCATCATGGAACTCATTAACAAAGACATTGGGAACCTCCAAACACTTGACCCAACCCAGTTCGGCTTTGTTAAGGGAAGATTGTGCCTACTAAACCTGGTTGACTTCTTCAAGACAGTCACCAAGACCATAGAAGAGGAAAAGGTGGTTCACACTGCCTACCTTGACCTCGCCAAGGCTTTTGACACCATTCCCCACTCGGGTATTACAGAAAAACTCACCAGCCTGAACATAAACCCCTACATCACGAGATGGGTTGCCAACTGGCTTACAGACAGAACTCACACGGTAAGAATAGCGGGCTCCAGGTCCGACTCTAAACCAGTCACAAGTGGTGTCCTGCAAGGCCCGGTCCTGGGACCCCTACTGTTCAGCATATACTTCTCAGAAGTACAGGCAAACACAGGAGGACTATGGCTAACCAAGTTCACCGATGACTGCAAACTGGGAGCCATAACTGACTCTCTGGCTGACATGGACATCCTCCAAAAGGGCCTTACTGAGACGGACACCTGGTGTCAAAGTCATGGCCTCAAGCTAAATGCCAAAAAATGCATAGTCATCCCGTTCGGGAACAACAAAACACCCAAGAATTACCACATAGTTGGCAGCCCCCTTAATACAGAAGAGGTAATAAGAGATCTGGGGACCCAGGTAGATAGTAATCTCTCCTTTGACAATCATATTGGCAAAGCAGTTAGGAAATCTTTCTATGTGGCCCATCTAATTACTAAAGGGTTTGCATCTAGAAATAAAGAGGTTATAGTGCCCCTCTGCTCGTCACTCATTAGACCCATCATAGAGTACAATGCCCCATTTGGGATGTACCTCACAAGACACTTCCAACAGCTGGAAAGACCACAAAAGTACCTCACCAAGAGGATTACTGGCCTCAAACATATGTCCTATGCAGCCCAACTGAAAAA
Organism: Protopterus annectens; assembly: GCF_019279795.1. NCBI lineage: Eukaryota > Metazoa > Chordata > Ceratodontiformes > Protopteridae > Protopterus > Protopterus annectens. The sequence goes on along the minus strand of NC_056727.1, from coordinate 923,618,861 downwards.
ACTCCGGCTGTACTCAGTGGCATATTGCTTACTCAGAGGTGATCTCTGCCTGACTTACAAAGCCATGTCCAACTCAGAATTGATGGACATGCTCCACCTAAAGAAATCCAAGTCACTGTGAGCCTCGCACTCTAGTGAGCTAAACCTCGCCACAACAATAAATAGAACATGCTGGAGGGATAGATTCCTGTCACAGAGACTCCCCATGCTTTGGAACAAAATTCCAAATTACATCAGGCAGAGCCCCTCACTAACACTCTTCAAGAGAAACCTTAACGAGTGGATGGGTAACAGAATATACACCCCTGGGATCACTTAATTGGCTCTGCTTGACAGAGGATCAGTTAATTAATCAATGGGGTGGCGAAAGCCGACACACTCTGGCTAGGCTTATAAATGCCCTCGAGCAGATAGCCTAGTACCTACCTATAAACCTAGGTAGCTTTTTAGCTTAACTGAACACGACATTTAATAAACTGAAATATTAGTTGAGATTCAAGCATCGTGGAGTGCTGAGGAAAAAAATTCCATACTGCATGACTTGTATTTGAGAAACAGGCAATTGCTGATAACTGTAGTTTTCCCTCAGTGGCAATTTTTTTGGGGGGGCACACAGGGTCACATGCCCCCCAGTGAACTCTGTGTCCCCAAGTGCCCCATTCTTTTAAATCATATTCCTCAACATTATTTTCTATTTCACGACCTCTGAGTGCCCCATTCACCATTCCCCTTCTGTTTCCCTAGCACTCTTGTACATCCCTCTGGCCTGCTGGTTAAGCTACTCGTTATGTTGTTTTTACTTTTCTTGAAGCACTCTATGTATGTATGAGCACATTACCATGCTTTTTCCATCTGAGCATGCTCATGCAAAGTGCTCATTGGGTTACTTTCTGTTTGAAGCACGGGTATTTTGAAAGGAAGAGAACTTTGGAAGAATTTACTGAAGAGAGAACTTCTACCTACAATATGAAGGGAGAGTTTACTTAGAAGTACCTGCCTAGTAAGAGAGGAGGAAGTTACTTCTGAAGTCAGTGTTTGTGCAAACTGCCCTACTCAGCACTATCCAGTTAAGTGACTTGCTCAGAAAAGAATCAAACTCAATACCTTGCTCATTAAGAGCGAGGAACCTAATACTCCACATCAACTGTTAAATCTGCAAAAACTTTTTTTTTTGGTAAATCACTGAGGGAATTTCATAGTTTTAATTATTCAGAAAAATGCATGTCCATGCAATATCTGTTGCTCTGTTAAACTTGTAAGTGAATTAGAGTTGTCTGGTGCTAGCACTTAAGGCTCTGAGCCGTTAATGGACTTCTTCCTATTGTTAAAAGTACAGAGTGTGAATCCTCCCACCTCCATCTGCCACACTTAGACTGTACTCCTGGTTTACCTGTGAAAAGGGGCACTTTTCAGTGGGTTTACCTGGTTAACAAACATAAAAATAGTATTTAAAATTGGTCCAGTTTAGGGTCCCCTCCCAAATTTCCTTTTTGGATTTGTTCAGAATTCTTGAGCAAAGAACTTGTGAATTATAGCTTCATAGGTCCATATGTAAGTACTAGGCTAGCTGCTCTTGCAGGCCATTTTAAACCTAGCCAATTTCTTTTTTTTGTGCTTGAAGTAAGTTATCCCATTTGGTTATAGATTGGCCTTTCCTATCTCGTGGCCTATAATTATGTATTACCCCTAATGAGAATAAATGGGATCATACTATAGATAATTTGAGGGGATCCATACATGGGATAAAGCATTTAGGAGCTGCCTTTGTCCATTAGTAGTACAGAATACAGTTCTAGGGTAAATTTTCTGTTTCCCATCCATAGATCTAACTTGCACTTAAATATGGACAGGGATGGACTTTGTTTTATGTAGTAGTATCCTCTACGAGATGTACCTGTCCCCTACAAACATTCTGTTGATGTTGCAGAGGAGGTTTAGATCCTAGATTGAATATTTCTGATGCCATTTGACTTGCTGATGTGAAGTAAATCCATCAGTAATGGGTCAGAGGATGCCACGTATACCAGACTCAGGTCACCTCTTAGCAGTCTGTAGGATATCAAATATAGTGACAGGTCTTTAAGTGGGTCCATGTAGGACATGCTGTTTAGGCCTTGTATCTTTTTAGTAAGGTATCTCAGTGGGCCTTCAAGTTACTGCATGTGTCTGGACAGATACATGCCAAACAGGGCATTATATTCAATGATTAGTCTAATGGGCTGAGTTAAGGGGCAGTGATGACATCCCTAGATCTAGACACAATCCCTTTGTTTAAAAGCTATGCAATATAGAAGGACTTTCTTACAACAATACGCAGATGTTGGTCAAAAGCTATTTTGTTCTGTTCCTTGTAAAATCTATGGCTTTCTGTTAAATTGTTGGAGATAATGGCAGGAATATGAGTGTCAGATTTTGTATCCTTCAAAAAATGCTTGATAAAACAAAGCTGGTTAGTCTATCACCTTTCTAAGTGTATAAGAAAATGTTTAAACACTGTTCCTGATTTTGTTCCTTGTTTCTAATTCTTGAGCTAAGAAGTTGATAGGTCAGAGGGGTGTTGCACTGTATGCTTCTGTCATCAGCAAGCTGAGACATATGTATGGACCATTATTTATGAATTTATTCACTCATTTGATCTCAAGCAAATATCTGATGTGTGCAGCCATACAAGTGGCATTAATTGATGGGTGTGTGTGTGTGTGTGTGTGTGTGTGTGTGTGTGTGTGTGTGTGTGTGTGTGTGTGCACGCACTGGTCAAAGTATTAGCAATGGAGTGATGTAGTGTGTAGAAAGAAGTAATAGTAACTGAACTGGAGAGAAAGGCTAGAGTCATTTGTCTCTGAGAATTTATAACTAGAGATGTTAAGACAGAATATGAGAATAATGTCTTTTTTTGTATGTGTGTGTGTGTCTGTGTGGAGGATCTTGAACTTTTTCAACATAATGTTTAAAGAGCTGGGGGGTATGGTAAAAAAAAAAAAAAAAAAATATATATATATATATATATATATATATATATATATATATATATATATTATAACTGATGTATAACTTTTTTGTCTTATAAATAGCATAAAAGAAAACATTTACATTGTAACCAAGTAACTGTTCTGGTGAGCAAAGAGCTACTAGTTGTGAGCTTGTTAGTAAGTGTGTCATCTTTCACCCATCTGTTCCGCATTGTGCAAGATAGTGTAATATTCCACATTTTTAAGATGGAAGGTTGACTGTGGCTGTAGCGTCTTTAATTCTTTTGCTTTTGTTGTTGTTATGGGTACTATGGTATTCATGATGTTGCAAGCCTGCTCTTACTTATATTGTTTGATGTTGACTGGATTGATTTTTTTTTTTGGAAGGGGTTGCTTGTTTCCCACCTTTCCTGTAACTAGTCTAGTCCAGATACAGACTTGCTGTATCCAGGACTGTTTGTAAGCTTCTGAGCGGTGCCAGAGTCTACTCAAATTTTCCCTAAGATCTACTAGTTCTCTCCTCTCCTGCACTTATACTAGCTTATTAGTCTATCACTTTACCCGACTTGTTGTAGCAATTATTGTAGCATGCAAAAGTGCTACCAGCACTAAACGTTCTACAAGGAAACAGATCCAGTATTTATTATCAATGCCCACCCCTCCAGGCATGTCTAAAGGTCAGTTCCCTGTGCATTCTACAATTAACCTGGTGAACTTGGGCATCCTGAGGCAATATAGCAACTGCCTCAAGTACAATAACAACCCCCTCCTCTCACCTTCCAACACTCAGACTTGCAAAAGATGCACTTATATATCCAAAGTTGAAGCCACGCACTCTCCAGCCAAGACCGGAATAGCTGGTCAGCAGGAGAAGGTCAACACTTGCACCACATGACATGGAACACACAGCCTCCAGAACACACACCAGCACTGCCTTCACATAAAAACACAAACACACACCCACCTTCGCGGAGGCTCTCAATAAAAATCTACCCAAGCAACAGAGACCTGCAAGGAAGAAATGCACTTGACCACCACAACACAAAACTAATCATGAGACACATAACTCCCCTAAACAGTGTGCCACTCAACCAAAGCCTCTAAGGCAAAATAGCATGCCCAACACACTACTCATAGGTGACTCGATAGTGAGGCACACTGATGTCCCACTCACTAGGTTGAATAAGGAGAAAGTAACAGTTAGCTGCCTGTCAGGTGCCAGGATCAAGCACATAATGCACGCACTCAGGTCCCTCAACAACAGGTACAAATATGACTCTGCCATTGTACATGTGGGTGTGAATGAGACGTACCTCCCTGGACCACATGAAAAGAGACATGGAGAAGCTCTCGGATTATGTAGCCCAGGCAGGTTTGACCCTAGTCCTAAGCAGCATCCTACCATCACCCAGAATGATACCACAGTACAAGCAGAAAATGATTGAGTTCAACAATTGGCTAAGTTTCTGGTGTCATTCTAAGGGGATCCAGTATCTGTCTGCCTGGGATGACATAATTGACAGACCTTGATGCTTTGCCAGAGATGGCCTGCATCTGTCACCCCTGGGCTTCCGGATACTGGCCAAGACTCTTGCCACCCCTATAGTGCCTTTTTAGGTGGTGTTCCAAAGACCAAATTACCACAGTAACAGCTACAAACAAATGCAATCTGAGGGTCATGCCACTCAACACTAGAAGTCTAAATCTCAAAATGCACTCACTCGAAGCACTCCTTAAAATGGAGAACATCGATATTTGTGTTTTAACAGAGACCTGGTTCAAGACAGCAGAAAGCATCCTTGCACTACCAGGCTATAACTCATTCCACACCTTTCGGCCCCAGAACTTGGACCGAAGCTCCAAAGTCGGTGATGTTTCCATATTCATAAAGGATGTGTACACCTCTAGACTGGTAGCCCAACATAACGCATCAGAGATACTTCAGGTGCAGCTAACATTGGGTAAGACAGCGATTCAGGTCGTAGCCTGCTATAGGTCCCCAACCATGTCCCAAGACTCGCACTCTACGTTCCTAAGCACCCGGGAGAATATTAGGGTCCGACCTAACACTCTCTTACTAGGCAACTTCAACTACCCCTCCATTAACTGGGTAAACTACTCATGTACCAATACACTTATTTTATTTCTACATTCCTAAGCACCCGGGAGAATATTAGGATCCAACCTAACACTCTCTTACTAGGTGACTTCAACTACCCCTCCATTAACTGGGTAAACTACTCATGTACCAATACACTTATTTTATTTTTTTTATTTTATTTAACATTTGTTAACCAGGAAAGTCCGACTTGGAACAAAGCCAATTTTCAGCGGAGGCCCGGGGAGAAATGCTCCAGACGCATGTCTCTGTAATGTGGGAGGAAACCCACACGAACGCAGGGAGGACATGGAGACTCCACACAGAAGGCACCCCAACCGAGAATCGAACCGGAGAACCTCTTGCTGTGAGGCGACAACGCTACCACTGCACCACTGCACCTTCCACTTGCCCAATGTTTCCTGGAGTTCATTAATTCCAATGCCCTGGACCAGCTCATTCTTACCCCCACTAGAGATAGCAACATCCTTGACCTGGTAATTACTAACATGGGTGACCGTTGCTCTACAACAATAGTCAGCTCCTCCCTGGTTAGATCTGACCACAAACTAATCACCTTGGAAATCCACATCCCTCCAACCCCCTCCCGCAAAGGTAACCACCATGAAAAACTTCTCCGAAGCCAACTTTGGGCTCCCAAAAGCAGAGGTGGCTAACTTCATGGCACCAATGCAAATGGAGAATAGTTGCGTGACAGCAGAATCATACACCAGTGAACTGTACGAACACGCACGCAAATGCATGGATCTCGCCATACCCAATAGTACCAAGACGTTCTCCTCCAAAAAAAAGGAAGCCAATCTGGTGGTCTGCTGCCATAAACAAACTCTACAACAGAAGGAGGAAACTGTTGCGGAATAAGGTGAAGTCTCAAGACTGGAAAAATTCCCTTAACAGCCTCAACAAAAAGTTGAGATACCTCATCAAATCCTCTAAAGCTAGCTATGAAACAGAATTGCAGCAGATAGTAAAGACAACCACAATGCCTTCTATAGTTATGTAAAGAATCTCCATGGCAATACCCAGATTTGCTCTGAGCTACTGCACAATGGTACCTCCTATACCAAGCCAACAGATATTGCCAGTATACTGTCCGACAGATTCAGTGCCAACTTTACCCTTCTCCTCCCTAAAGGACCAATCACAATATATGTAGATTGCCAGGCACCCAGTATTACTGCTGCACAGGTTAAAACAGCACTGTCCAAGGCCAAGAATACAGCTTCTATGGGACATGACAATATCCCTGGCTGTGTTCTACATGAACTACAGAGTGAACTGGCACCTCACCTGTGTGCCCTGTTCAATCACAGCCCCACCTTAGACTTTGTCCCTACCGAATGGCACACTGCCAGAGTCATCCTTCTCCACAACGGTGGAGTGACTATAGACCCTGGGAACTATCACCCCATTAGCCTGATGAGTCTGATATGCAAAGCATCATCATGGACCTAATAAACAACGATATAGGGAATCTCCAAACTCTGGATCCCACACAGTTTGGTTTTTGAAGAGTAGATCATGCCTGCTCAACTTGGCCGACTTCTTTGAGTCAGTCACCACATCTGTGGATGAAGGCAAGGTGGTTCATACAGCCTACCTTGATCTGGGCAAGGCTTTTGATACCATTCCCCACTCAGGAATCATAGAGAAACTCACTAAGCTTGACATCAACCCCTATATCATCACTAGGTGGGTTGCAAACTAGCTCACAGATAGAACCCACAGTGTGAAGCTAGCTGACTCCAAGTCAGACTGCCAACCACTCACGAGTGGAGTCCCACAGGGTTCGGTCCTGGGTCCTCTCCTGTTTGGTATCTACTTCTCTGAAGTCCAGGCCAACACGAAGGGACTCTGGCTGACAAAGTTCACAGACGATTGCAAGTTGGGAGCTATTATTAACTCCCCAAGTGATGTTGACATCCTACAGAATGGCCTCACTGAGACCAACGACTGGTGTCAGAAGCATGCCCTTAAGCTCAATGCCAAAAAATGTGTCGTCACTCCCTTTGGGAAGAACCCAGTTCCCATGAATTACCACATTGATGGTAGTCCACTGAACACAGAAGGCGTTATAAGAGATCTGGGAACACGTTGACAGCAACCTCTCTTTTGAGCACCACATTGCCACTGTGGTCAGAAAGTCCTTCTATGTGGCACATCTCATTATTAAGGATTTTGCATCCAGGAAGAAAGAGGTCATTGTCTCCCTCTACTCTTCCCTCATTAGGGCAATCATCAAGTACAATGCCCCATTTGGCATGTACCTCACTAGACACCTGCAACAACTGGAGAGGCCGCAAAAGTACCTCACAAAGAGGATCCTAGGCCTTAAACACTTGTCCTATATGGACAGACTCAAAAAACTCCAACTGTTCTCTTTCTCATATCGCCTACTTAGAGGCGATCTCTGCTTGACTTGCAAAGCCATGTCTAACTCAGTTCTGTTAGAAATGCTACATCTAAAGAAATCCCAATCCCTCCGCACCACACACTTCAGAGACCTCAATCTCATTACCACAATTAACAGAGCATGCTGGAGGGACAGGTTCATAACCCAGAGGCTGCTCATGCTATGGAACAGACTTCTCATATATGTCAAGCAGAGCACCTCGCTGACTCTCTTCAAGAGAAATCTTGATGAGTGGATGGGAAACAGAAAATTCACCCAGGGATAACTCCAGTGGCTCTACTCGACAGAGGCACTGGGAACTAAGGTCGGGTGGCACTATGCCAGGGTAATCCTAAGGCTAGGCTTGTAAAGGCCTCAGGGCCATTAGCCTAGTACACACCTATGAACCTATATCAAGGAACTTGTTGAACATTCTAGAGGCAGAGGTCTGTGAAATATCCAGTATGTCCCCATTTGGTCTCTGAAAGGTTGTTATAGCCAGTATCGAAATAACTAAATATACCTTGTTGCCACAGTTATGGGACAACCATGCATTTCTTTTGATTCTGCATGTGGGCTACACATCTCAACCAACACATATACATTTTCTTGACTCTAAATGATTGATAATCTTTTGATCAGAGAAACTGTGATAGGTTAAATAGTGATAATAAGATTTACTTTGGTGCCAGATGGTATCATACTCATTAGTGGGAACTGGCAGCACTAAGGCTATAACATGCCACCATGCGATGGCTGCCATGACTGTGAACACTCTTGATATGTGCACTGATGACATGTTTGGTACGTTGCCCCTTTAATAGTTAGACACACAAAGTTGTGAAATTTCTACTGACAGTTAAACTTAAAATATACACTGTATCTTCTTTAAACTTAGAAATACAATTTTCATTTATAAAATACTTATAAAATGTTCTGTATAAATGTATATGCAATATTTTATTTCAAATACAGAAGTCTAAGCAAAGAGTTATGTCAATGAACTATTTATGCGGCTACAGTTTCACACAAATAGAACTAAGTACCATAATTATGTAATATGCATATAGTTATGTTGTTTGTCTTTTTGGCATTTCCCGGTTAGGGGTCGCCACAGCAGAACTCCAAGCCGCTAATGATTGGCAGTCAATTTTTATGGTGCTGAGTTGCCAGCCCGACGCCCAACCTTCAGCAAAGGCACACCCATTCACGCATGTCTTTTGGAGGCCACTTGACCGTGGGGAGGACATGCAGACTCCACACAGAAGGCACTCCAGCCGAGAATCGAACAGGAGAACCTCTTGCTGTGAGGCAACAATGCTACCACTGTACCACTGCGGCTGCATAATATGCATATAGTTATGTAGTTCTAGTTATGTAGGGCTGTGTCCTACATGATCTCCAAGAAGAGCTAAACCCAAACATAAAACTACTGTTCAATCTCAGCCTTACTACAGGATATGTGCCCAAAGAGTGGCATACAGCAACAGTGATCCCTCTCCATAAAGGTGGTGCCTCAGCGGATCCTGGAAACTATCGCCCCATAAGCCTGACTAGCTTGGTCTGCAAAGCTATGGAAAGGATCATCATGGACCTCATAAATAAAGATATTGGGGACCTACAGACACTGGATCCTACCCAGTTCGGCTTTGTTAAGGGCAGATCCTGCCTCTTAAACCTGGTTGATTTCTTTGAAACAGTCACCAAGGCCATTGGCAGTGGAAGGTGGTCCACACAGCCTACCTGGACCTCGCAAAGCCTTTGATACAATACCCCACTCGGGCATTATGGATAAGCTCACCAGCTTAAATATAAACCCCTATGTCACTAGATGGATTGCAAACTGGCTCAAGGACAGAACCCACATGGTTAGAATTGCTGGAGCCATGTCAGACTCCAAACCAGTTACAAGTGGTGTCCCACAAGGCTCAGTCCTGGGACCTCTCTTGTTCGGTATATATTTCTTGGAGGTACAGGCCAACACGGAAGGACTGTGGCTGACCAAGTTCGCAGATGACTGCAAACTGGGCACCATAATCGACTCTCCAGCCGACACAAGCATCCTCCAAAACGGCCTTATAGAAACAGACAACTGGTGCCAGAGCCATGGCCTCAAGCTAAATGCCAAAAAGTGTATAGTCATCCCCTTTGGCAAAAACAAAGTGCCCACAAATTACCACATAGGTGGTAATCCATTAAGTACAGAAGAAGTAATTAGGGATCTGGGGACCCAAGTTGATAGCAATCTCTCATTTGACAACCACGTGGCCAAAGTGGTTAGAAAAACATTTTATATAGCCCACCTAATCATGAAGGGATTCACATCTAGATCAGGGAGGTCATCGTGCCTCTTTACTCATCCCTCATCAGGCCCATAATTGAGTACAATGCCCCTTTTGGGGTGTACCTTACCAGACACCTGCAGCAACTGGAAAGACCCCAAAAGTACCTCACCAAGAAGATCAAAGGGCTCAAACAGATGCCATATGCTGCCCGGTTAAAGAAACTCCAGCTCTACTCAGTGGCATACTGCCTGTTCAGAGGCGATCTGTGCCTGACGTATAAAGCCATGTCCAACTCGGAATTAATGGACATGCTGCACCTCAGAAAATCCAAATCCCATCGAGCTACGCTCAAGAGACTTGAACCTCAGCACTGAAATAAATAGGACATGCTGGAGGGACAGATTCATAACCCAGAGGCTCCCTTCACTCTGGAATAAAATCCCAGTCCAGGTTAGGCAGAGTCCCTCATTGACTCTCTTCAAGAGGAATCTTGATGAGTGGATGGGAGATCGTAGGTTTACCCCGGGTATCACTTCTGTGTCACTGTTAGACAGAGGCACAGTATACTAACCTCGAAAAAGGGCATAGTAAAATAAATTTAAAATGGGTGGTGAAAGCCAAACACATTCTGGCTAGGCTTATAAATGTCCTAGGGCAGATAGCCTAGTATGAACCTATGAACCTATAAAAACATTCATTCAGATTTCTTTCAGTTTTCATTTCTGTATGCTCTTACATTTACATCTGCATGCTCTTACATTTACAATGTATGATACCTTAAACATCAGAATTATAATTTACAGTAGGCTAAGATTTGTGCCCTGATTCGAGTCCTTCTTATTTAACTACACTAACACTTAAGAGTACTTAATTTTATTTTTGGTTAGTTACAGGGGGAAAAAGCTTTAACAAAAAAGTTCCTGCTACCTGGGACTTAGGCATATCAAATGTTAGAATACGGGCTTTTAAATCAGGAAGTTGAGAGAGATAGGAAAACTGCCCAAACGGCCAATAACTACAATTTCTGGGCCAGAAACCGCTCCTTATGTGGTAGATAGGTTACCTAGTGCTTACCACTCCCACTGATAAGCTAGAAGGCTTCCCTCCAACACAGAAAGGTTTGGGTGACTCAGGAGCTTACAAACAGTCCTGGATACAGCAGATCTGTATCTGGACTAGACTAGTCACTGGAAAGGGGGGAAACAAGTGCAAATGTGGGCCTTTAAATCAGAAAGTTGAGAGAGTTGGAAGAACTGCCCAAACGGCCAATAACTACAATTTCTGGGCCAGAAACCACTCCTTATGTGGTAGATAGGTTACCTAGTGCTTACCACTCCCACTGATAAGCTAGCCGGCTTCCCTCCAACACAGACAGGCTTGGAAGGGGCTTAGGAGCTTACAAACAGTCCTGGATACAGCAAAACTGTATCTGGACTAGACTAGTTACAGAAAAGGGGGGAAACAAGCTTAGAATTTTTTATTTATTTATTTTAGTAAAGTGGAAAAGGAGAGCGCTGGAACAGAAGATAATTCAAGGTTAAGAATCTAAGTGGGTTGGTCTTCTCAAATAATGACATTAGACTGGGAGGAATGTCCCAGATCAAATATACAGTATGGGCAGGCAACTGCAAAGCCACCAAGTTTAAGAACAAGACAACAATAAGGAGGGAGGGTGGGAAACTATTACAGCTACTAGCTGTGGCCACCAAATGAAAGTTTTAAACAGATAAAGGTGCAAGGAGACTCTACAGAATGCTTTTAACAGCAAACAAATCAGTTATATGATACCTGACTAGAACACAGAAACCTCAAAAAAATGCACAGAAGGGCACAGATAGAACACTCACAAACAGAAATTTCAACTCTCAGTATGAAAAGCAGTTTACAATTAAGTAATTCAGTAAACATGCAATTAGAGTAATGAAATAGTATCTATCAATGAGAAATACAGTTAAAACAGTATAAAACAGTACATAAATGCAGTGAAACCGTAAAAAATGTTATAACAGTGCAAAATGCAGTAGATTAACTGTATAGCAGAATTATAAGCATTACAGAAGTGCAATAGAATAAAATAAGTGTAAGGAATAACTTATTCTGCTCTTGGAATCTTAAGGAATTTCTGCTTAGCCCCAGTAATGAATCACCATCCACAGCCTGGTAAATAACAAGTGCAGCCCTTTGCAGACACAGGCTTTATATACCAAGGGGCTTGAATTACTACTCAGTCCTACTAGCCCCTACTGTTACCCAATCACTCATGCTACAGAAGATCAGGAAACCCTGTTACTCTCAATAATAATGAAGACAACACACTATCAGCAGAAAATGGCTGCCAGAAACACAGGAACCTCGACAAACAAAACTACCAGGCCTTAACAACAGCAGGCCTCTGTCACGATTATGCAGTCTGAGTAGAACACAGAAACCTCACAATAAATGCACAGAAAGAGCACTCACAAACAGAAAATACAAGTCTCAGTATGAAAAAGCAGTTTACAGTTTAGTAATTCAATAAAAATGCAATTATAGTAATGTACATTGTTACAGCTACTAGTTGTAGCCACTAAATGAACGTTTTAAACAGATAAAGGAGCAAGGAGACTCTAGAGAATGCTTTTAACTGCAAACAAATCAGTTATATGATGCCTTACTAGAACACAGAAACCTCAAAGAAAGGCACAGAGCACTCACAAACAGAAAATACAACTGTCAGTATGAAATAGCAGTTTACAGTTAAGTAATTCAGTAAATATGCAATTAGAGTAATGAAACAGTATCTAGCAATGAAAAAACAGTTAAACAGTATAAAACAGTACATAAATGCAGTGAAATGGTAAAAAAGCTTTATAACAGTGCAACATGTAGTAGAGTAACTGTATAGCAGAATTATAAGTGTTACAGATGTGCAATTCAATGAAATAAGTGTAAGAAATAACTTATTCTGCTCTTTGAATCTTAAGGAATTTCTGCTTATCACCAGTAATGAATCACCATCCACAGCCTGGTAAATGACAAGCAATACTGCTAAATGAGGAGGATCATATATGGTTTCCTAGTATACCACAGGAGATAGCTTGCCCCATAAGTGCCTTCTCTGATATTACCTGCTCCCCTAAAGTACTGAGTGGTATAGACTGCACACATGTAGCAATAAAGGCTCACTTAGCCCACAGTCACAACGGTTCGTGAACAGAAACAGCCACCATTCTTGAATACGAGGCAGTGTGTAACATGCACAGAATAACAATCAGTGTGCCCACACAGCACCAAGACAGCATGATTTACATATCAGGCACACAGCTCCGCTATATTGACACTTCCTGCATGCAGAAATTAGTCAGACCCATTTAGTCAGCAAATGCAGGCACTGTTGTAATTTGAAAATATATGGGTGCATTTTTAGTTTGACCATAAGTAGCATCCCCACAAGTTCATACTGCATTGCAGGTCATGCTGCATATCTACTGAATCCGTGGTTATAATACCCATACAGAACCCACAGAGTATGGCTGAAGTCCAGTATGACACCATGCACTTAGAATTCTTCCTCATCATTTAGTGTGTGTATCTGACCTGCTCAAAGCCTGTGTCTGCTGCCTCTGCATGTATGGGGAGCACTACAGTATGCTCCAGCCATAACCTGTAACATGTTCTTAAACTACTGCATATTCCATAATATATTGGTGAGAAGACAGACAGGGCAGCCCCAGGATACTGGTGTGGTCTGTGTGTGCCCACACAAGACAAGCAAGGACAGAACATCAGCACCATTACTTGATGAAAATGTAGTGGAAAAAGCAACAATCAGCAGGTGCACAACCTCCCCCAGACATTGAGAGCCACAGTCAATGCCAGTGCAGGTGCAGTGGTGACATCTAGTCCAGATGTATGGTCTTTGACAAATTCATAGTGACAGTACAGTGTCGCACAGATCAGACTTGATGCACACAGTGTACATATCAGTCTGCAATGGTCAATGTATGGTCAAATCCCACTGTGTATCAGATATTACAACATTTACCACACAGGATGGAGGGAGGAGTGAGTCACAGTTGTCATTATCATGAGCAGAGGTGTCTGAAGACACATGTCTCTCTAAATACACACTAAATGGGGTCATATCCAAAGAGTCTCAGGTAGAGGTCTTGAGGTAGTGGGCATTCAGTTTCAATGACTGTCTTCTACTGTGATGGTGTTGGGGTCCCACTATGTTACCATGGCCTGATGCAGAGACAGGCATCCTCAGGTTAAGAGCATTCTGTGTATTACACAATTTCCTCCTGAAATATGTTTGGGGTGCAACTGTAGGATGTGATCTGTGGTCAGTATGCTGGCTTGTCACACTAAGGCTTGCTGTGTGTGTGACTGTGGGGATGTGACCTGGATGAGGTCTGCACATTTGGTGTCTTGCCAATAAAGGCTTAGAGTTGTGTCTTCCCATGACAAGGGATAGTATATCATGGTGCACAACCATACAGAGATGAGTCATGTGTGTTCCACAATGGTCCCCCATACAGCTCCTCCTGATACATGCCCTACCTAACCCCAGACAACAGTGTCAGTGAGTGCATTGATGGTGACACTGACAGTCTTCTGCATGTAGATGAAAATGGAAGTGCCATGTGGCACCAGAGACCTCAGGAGACCAAGTAATACTGTTGCCTGTGTCCCCATGTCTAAACAGATGTAATGTAACACAGCAGTGAGGTCCATGATGGCCTGGATTGCAGTACATTGTGCCTTGATGTTACTGCAGCACATCTGCTTATTGATCCCAAGTGTCACCAGTATAGCATGGGCATCCCTGTGAAGCTGCTAAGTGATAAGTATATTCCCTTCATGTAGATTGTGTAAATCTCCTGCTGACGTAGCTGCTGTGGAAGCATCACTATTTGTAGGTGCTATGAGAGCACCCCCCCCATTGGAGATAGCAAGTACTTATGTTGTGCAGCCTCATGTTCTTGTGTGAGTGAGGTGTACATTTGACCTGTTTTAAGGGAAGATGCACTGCCAGGATGGAGACAGTGAAACTGTCTATGTCATTTGACTGTGACTCAGGTATATGAGTCTTGTCATCATCATCATCGGCCCCAGCATAGGTGCCAGCATCAGCCTGTTATGCTCCAACCTCTACAGCTGTCACTCTAGTTGTGCTGTGCCCAGTGAATACGCAGCAATACACATGGCTGCTTGACCATGGGTACCCCTGCCTACACCATGCTCCTGTGTGTCCATGCAAAGTGTACCACACAAAACCAACCTACCTCTGCAACTATTCTGACATAACCAGATAATTGATGTACATAAAACAATAGATAGCTATTATTTCTGTGGTGACCAGCATATACCATCTATGAGCATTGCAGCTATACAGCAATCTGGTTTAAGAGGTATTAGCTTGATTCTTCATCTACCAAGACACTTGAAATGGGTCCATTGTTATGTCTGTGTCTACTCCTTATGTCTCTGTTCAGTCCTTAAACTATAATTCTAGATTCTGTGTTCTTTTGCAGGGACACAAAGATCTCCTCTGACTCTGTTAGCCTGTTGTTCCCAAGTGTCCTCCTGCAGTCAACTGCTCTGCTTTTGTGAAACATGCCATTTCCTTGGCATAATACAGCACATCAGCAACATGCTTACAGAGCTGCAGGAATGTGTGAAATCCTCCCCCATGGCGTTTATGTCATGGGCCACTGTCTACCACTCCTGGTCACATAAAGACTGGTCAGCACCTTGCCTCCCCAGCAGGATCTGTCCATATTTGGTAGTGCTGACATTATCCAGTCTCTGCCATCTACCTCATCCTCCAGCCAGTCATCCAGCCATGGAGCACATGAGGCAGGACTATAGACTGCATACTAGTGGGACTGATAGAATGAGCACTACAAAAACATGTACTAGTTTAAGGGATGCTGTGGAAATATGCCATCTGACAGCAGTAGGAACAGATACAGGAATGCTTACAGTAGCTATACATGCCAGCAGATATGGTCACCTTGGTAATCATAATGCTGATATTTCAACAAGTACATTCTGATCACATACTCAGTATAGCTTCCCAGATCAGTGCAACTTAGCTTACAACATGGTGTCATGCCTCTAAAACTGCACACATTTCTATCCATTTTCACAGCAGATGGGCAAATTAGAACAGGAGGTATGAGTGTATATGAATTGTTATATTGTCTGGGTACATCAGTGGCATACAGTGTAGCCTTCTGCCTTTACTAACAGCTCTTGCTTGAGAACTGTGAAGCACAACTATTGTGCTACTTTACAGGAAGCCACACTGCAGAAATCACATCATAGCTGTGATTCACAGAACATCATCTTGTTTTTCAGAAAAGTGATACCATTATCTGAGGAAATTTTGGGAGGATGACAGTTTTTGCTAGTTCCCTTCAAAAAGCACCCACATGGAGCTTGAAGGAAAGCAACATACTACTTATCTTCTTCATTCCAATTTCAGGGCAGGTCTACAGTGCCTGTGCCATGGAACATTTAATAAAATGGATGGCTGGTATGACTAAGCTGAAGAATTGTCCTCAGTGATAGGCATCACCAGGATGGGGGATCAGTGTAGACATTGGTTTGATGACTTGCTGTATAGGTGCTCTGATGAGCTCTATGCATGGGAAGTTGAGGTTAAGCAGGAATGCCTCAGATAATATTATAAGTGTTTTTTTTAAATGTTTTATTTCCCTCTTTTATCATATTGTAGGTTTGATATTGTTATAGCTACTGGCAAGTAACTGTTAAGCTCATTCTTGGAAATAGGCCTTCTACTGTGTGGATCTTTCATGACAGCTGTAGGTGGTGGTGTTCCTGCAAGTGCATGCCTCTCAACCTGTTAGGCCAAGAAATCTGGACAAAGCCTAAAATAATGGTAGGACAAAGGCTCATAAATAGGGACAGAATTTAAAAGTTTCTCTTATAAACTTGGAAAGTTGATAGAATAGCATAATTTATCTTAGTATGGATTTTCTGAAGGATATGAAGTCTGAAACTTAAATGTATGTCATTATTTAGTGACTTCAATCCTCAGTGATTTGCCAGAAAACCACAAATTGTATGGGAACAGACGAGAAATATGAGGCAAAAATCTCGGCATTCTGAAAAATCTGGATAGTTGAGAGGTATGCAAGTGATATGCCTCTGTGATTTGTGCAGGTATCTGTAGGCCTCTATTCTAGGAAAGGGTCATACACTATCATGTAAAAGTGATGCACATGACCAGAAGTGTTTCCATGTACACCTGTGCCATAATCAGTTTACATTTCATAATGAATGTGCAGGGCGCACACACACACACACACACACACACACACACACACACACACACACACACACACGCTCACACACACGCACACACACACACGCTCACACACACGCACACACGCACACACGCACACACGCACACACACACACACACACACACACACACACACACACACCTGCTACATGTCATTCAGCTAATGAGAAATAAGTATCGGATTGTAACTATTGTTCTAATATCTCACCTTACGATTATCATAGTTTCCTGCTGCTGCCTTTCTCTTTTAGCATAAGTAGAGCATGAGGTAAACCGTATCAATTAGTGCAAGAGATAGGGGAATCATATGACCACCAACATTTGTTTCCACACATAAGGACGTGTGTCTTAGTATTTTTATTTCATTGTCAAGATATAGTCACATATGACTGCTTTCCCATTTTGTCTCCTCAGTCCATGACCAGATGATAGGTTTGTTCTGCAAGTATCTTCCCTATGTCCTGTCTCTGCTGAGGTTGTGGTTAGGTTTGATGAGAGTCTCACTGTAGGGGGTTCTGACCACTCACTGGCAGATAACCCATCTGCGTTGGTTTAGATGGCGCAGTCACAGTGGAAGAGGTGGTAAAGCTTGTGGTGCAGCAAACAATGAATTGGCATTTTGTCTGCATGGAGGACCTCTTGGAGCAAATAGCTGATTCATTCAAACTTCCAGCCATTATTACTAAGCTTTTAAGGAAGGGAGTGATCCATGGCACTGATCACCCTGATCCATCACATGATGATGAACAGCTGCAATGATTTCTAGTCTGGGACAAGGATAACACAGCAGCTGCTCGTATCCCAAACTGCTCCCATCCACGTGTGGTCCCTCAGTTGTATCCCACTCACTATTCTGTGTATGACCGGCCCCTCCACATCACCAGTTGTCTACCCTCTGTTTGTCTGTGTTGTTCCAGTGATTACCCAACCTATTGTTTGCAGCACTACTCCTGCTGGAGTAGTTCCTTGTTTGTCTGCCACTGTACAAATCCTACCCCTATTTTCCCTTTTGCCTTCGCCATTATTCCCTTCTCTCTGCCATAAAAATTGTGTCCCAGTCCTTGGCACGTTGCCCTTATTAGTGACTCTCTGCTTGATCTTTTCTTCTTTCATTCACTTTTATGAATCCAGCAAGTATCCACATATCTGTACACCATAGTAGTGAGGCTGCAAATAATATATGGCTGCTTAGCATTCAGCAATGCATAGTTCCATCCTGCTGAGGTGTGCAGTAGCGCACACACACACGGGCACACTCACACCCCCCCCCACACACACACACCAGCCTATATGATATAAGCACTGCTCTATATCAATGTAGAGCATTCTATAACATTCTGAGTACCGTTTTCTGTCCTTGCAAGATCACAGTGTATAGTATAAGCCATTCTATGGACTGTTTCCTGTTATTTTTAGTATACATTTCTGTTCATGGCTTAGCCTATCTGCACAGCTGTATTGCAGGGCTAGGTCCACTTGCAAACTTGCTGTCTGTCTCATTTATATATCCTTGAGTGCAGCTTGCTACCTATAAACATTACTTCTTTTCTTTACAATATGTATTGCCTCCTTCTGTTGATACATGTTGCCACATAGATGTGCAAGTGTTGTGCCAACGTGCAGTGCATTTTTTATAAATCCAGGTCATCAATCATGAAAGAAGCTATTTATAGATTTGCTGTCTTAGGCCTACTGATATCTACAGAACGTATAATAGTCATATGACAGTGTGCAGATGATAAAATACATTTATCTGAGATTATGTGCTGTTTCTTCACAAATGCTTTACACATGACGCTACATGCACTCAATTTCTTTACTAAAGTGTACAAATTACAACTTGAATTCTGTTTTCTTATGTCAAACATAACTGTATAGAATGAAATATATAAAGTTGTAATTTTTAACTATAAAGAGAAATGTATTCAGAGGAGCAAAATATGTACTTTTGATTCAAATTAAGATTAATGTGATGTAACATGACCCTCTATTCTAAATAGCAATGTTTCTTTACTAGATGCCAGTGCTCATATTGGTGATATTATTAGACTGGAATTTGAATATTTTTTCTGCTAATTGTTAAATTGTTTTTAACTGCAGTATGTGAGACAGCAGTACAGTTCAAGATGTTATTGTTCAAAAAGCAGTAGCTAAGCATCAGATGATAAATAATCTGTAGTCACTTGCCCAGCTAAAGGTACAAACTGTTGATTTTGACATTTGCTATACAATTATAAGTGACAGCTTTGGGTAAGCATATTAAGATTATACAACTGAAGGGAAAATAGTATAAGAAACATTAATAAAATCCTGAGTGTCTACTCATACAAAAGAATAATTAAACTTATAGTTCAGTATTCCTAATCTGTTAGTGTAATGTTTTATGTCTAAAGATGCTTGTAATCAATTTGAGAAGTATTGCAAGAATCATCACTGTCTTTTAGGATTCTGAAGGAATAGATAAAATATTAATTTTAGTTTCCCAAGAAAAGCTCTTCTGCCAGAAAATTTGCACTTTAGTGTGTGATATGGCTGTAATTTAAAATAGTGCAAGAAGCTCATAACAGTAACATACCAATTTAATTAGTCAAACTGAACAGGCAGATGACTTTGCAAGACAGCAGTTATTAAAAATGCATTTATTTAAGTTTTGCAATGAACTATATGCATGTTATCCATAAACTGTAAAGGCAAATGTATCCATTAAGTGGAGAGCCTTATACAAAAATTAATCTTTATTATGGAAGATATGCCAAATATTTTGATGTTTTTATTGCAGTTTGTATCTGTCGGCATAGTGCTGCAAGTCAGTCATTAGCTAATGCAGGAAGAAATATCTTGAGACATAAAGTGTTTCTACTTGGTTACAGGTTGCAAGTATTGTGCACATCATGTGATAAAGTAAACCTCAACTAAGTGATTCTGCATATATACATATATATATATGTGTGTGTGTGTGTGTGTATGTATTATGTATATATCTATACACGCACATACACACACACACACACGTGCACGAGCACGCGCACACACACACACGCACGCACACACACGTGTGTGTGTGTGTGTGTGTATGTATATATATATATATATATATATATATATATATATATATAAAATGCAATATGGTGAGAAGTGCTGTGTTGCTTCTACATGTAGGCTGAGGTGGCTTATAAAAGAGGGTGTATAATTGATGGGAAATATAGGAATTTTCCTAAGGGTAGCAGGAAAACACTAGTAACAAGTAGGTAGTAGTTATTCTCAGTATATAAAATGACCACCGGGGATTATCAAAACAGATTTATATTTGTTTATTTTTATTTGTTTTCCAGGGTAGAGCATTAAAATCCCTGGACCTTTTTCAGACTCATCCCAGGAGCGGCATTTGGTTAAGTATAGTCTTCGGATTTCATAGAGGTTTGGAGAAGTACATCCTAGGAGATGATATATATATATATATATATATATATATATATATATATATATATATATATATATATATATATATATATATATATATATATATATATATATATATAAAACAGAAGAATTTGGCCAAATCTACCTTCTTTGAGAGTATGAATTATTATTAAGGTGAAATGTTGGTTTACAGTAGAAGAGAAGCATGGAGCCTGAGAAAGGATACCACAGGAAAATATACTTTGTTTGGTTTCCTGAGGCATGAGAAACAAAGTATAATAAACAGCAATGATCTGTGTTTTCACAAGACTAAAAGTCATTCATTTTTGTTATGTGCATTCTGATGAAGAAAGCATTCCTTTGTTTTACTACATTATGTACTTAAATTGAGCCCTGCCTCTCATTTCACATAATACTTGACAGTAAAAGTGTGGACTAAAGTAAATTCCTCCAGAAAAATGCTACATTAGTGGTTTCTGCAAATAGTAAAAATGTGAATTGTGCTTGGCATGAACTCTGATCCTTAGCCCATATATAGAGAGGTATCTTTCCAAGATGTGGAACAGCTCTCCCTGTCACACCAAAAGCAGAGAATCAGTCATAAATAGAAACTGGACTCTTAAGACTAACTCAGTGTATGTAACTTTGAAATAAGTTTAGCAAAGCTACTTGCTGAAAGCTTGCTTAAGAAAGCTATACATAATGACTTAAGTGGTGAAATAAATATATTGAGAAATGTTGATGCAACTTAAATCTTATGAACAGGGTTTCTGAGAAAATAAGTCAGACAAGTCTGAATAGTGTGCACTGGAAAATTGTGACAGCATGGTGCATTTTGAACTAAATCATAAAAAGTGTTGGTCTGCGAAAATCTAATAAATTGTATAAAATGCTCACGGGTTATGTCTTAAGATGTTCTTAAACAACTGAAAGTGCTGTTTCACAAATATAAGCACAGATAATTAGGAAATAAATGACAACCCATCTGTCCCAAGAATATGTTTTCATCTTCAGTTGTTCTACCTTGAATAAAATAGTTACATTACAAAAAGAATTAAAAACAGACTTAGTATGTGGTAAGCCCATGATGTACAGGTTCATTGTAAGTGAATGTATTGGCAAGTTAAGTCCATAATAAGGTCTATAACTGGCTAATTTATTTCCACAAATTAACACATCCTCTCTAAGCAACCTCCTTGCATTGAATCACATGATGCGTCTACTGCATTACTCCATTTCATGTTTCATAGGTTCATAGGTAGGTACTAGGCTATTGGCCCTAGGGCCTATATAAGCCTAGCCAAAAGGTACCCTGGCTTTCACCACCCAAGAAAATTATTTTCCTGTGCCACTGTCGAGTAGAGCCACAGAAGTGATCCCCGGGGTGAATTTACTACCTCCCATCCAATCATCAAGATTTTTCTTGAAGAGTGCTAATGAGGAGCTATGTTTGATATAGATACGTAGCTTGTTCCAGAGTATGGGAAGTCTCTGGGACAAAACTCTATCCCTCCAGCATGTTCTGTTTATTGTGGTGACAAGGTTTAGGTCCCTAGAGTTTGTAGCTCAGAGGGATTGGGATTTCTTTAAGTGGAACATGTCCAAACTCTCTGGGTTTGACATAGCTTTGTGTGTTAGGCAGAGACTGCCTCTCAGTAGGCGATATGTGACGGATTAAAGCTTCAGTTTTTTGAGAGGGTCTGCATAGGGCATCTGTTTGAGGCTGGTAATCCTCTTTGTGAGGTATTTCTGCAGCCTTTCCAGTTGTTGTAGATGTCTTGTGAGGTACATACCAAAAGGGGCGTTGTACTGTATAATGGGTCTAATGAGTGATGAGTAGAGGGGAACAATGACCTCTTTTTTTCCAGGATGAGAAACCTTTTGTGATGAGGTGTGCCACGTAGAAGGATTTCCTAACTACTGTGGTGATGTGATTATCAAAGGAGAGACTACTGTCCACCTGTGTCCCAAGGTCTCTTATCGCACTTTTGGTGTTAAGTAGACTACCACCTATGTGGTAGTTCATGGGTACAGAGTTTTTACTAAAAGGGATGACAATGCACTTTTTGGCATTGAGCTTGAGGCCATGGCTTTGACACCAGGCATCTGTCTCAATGAGGTCCTTTTGTAGGATGTCCACATTGTTGGAAGTTTCGATTATGGCTCATAGTTTGCAGTCATCTGCGAACTTCGTTATCCAAAGACCTTCTGTGTTAGCCTGTACTTCAGAGAAGTAGATACCAAACAGGAGAGGACCCAGGACTGAATCCTGTGGTACTCCACTTGATCTGAAGATGGATTTGGAGTCTGCTACTTTCACAGTGTGGGTTCTGTCATTGAGCCAGTTGGCAACCCATCTTGTGATATAGGGATTTATACCTAGTTTAGGGAGTTTATCTGTAATTCCAGAGTGGGGGGTGGTGTTGAAAGCCTTGGCGAGATCTAGATAGGCTGCGAGAACCACCTTACCCTCATCTACGGCTTTGGTGACCACTTCAAAGAAGCCTATCAGGTTTAGGAGACATGATCTACATTTTACAAACCCGAACTTGTTGGGGTCCTGATTTTGGAGATTACCGATGTCATTGTTTATAAGTTCCATGAAGATGCATTCCATAGCCTTGCAGATCAGGCTCGTCAGGCTAATGGGGCAGTAGTTTCCGGGGTCCATGGTGGCTCCCCCTTTGTGGAGTGGGATAACCATCACTGTGCGCCATTCAGTGGGCACATAGCATGAGGTGAGGCCATGATTGAACATGGTACTTAGATGGGGTGCCAGTTCATTCTGTAGTTTATGTAGAACGCAGCCTGAGATGTTGTCAGGTTCCATGGATGCTGTGTTCTTGGCTTTGGAGAGTGTGTTTTTTTACCTGTGCAGCTGTGATTACAGGAACTTTGCATTCTTCCGGTATAGAGATGGGCCCTTTAGGGGATGAGAGGGGGGTAAAGTTAGCACTGAACCTATCTGCCAGGATGTTGGCAATATCAGTTGGTCTTGTATATTTAGTGCCATTGTGCTGTAACTTAGAGCAGATCTGAGTGTTGCTATTGAGATTCTTGACCTAGCCATAGAATGCTTTGTGGTTGTCCTTAGAGTCAGTGGTGATTTTGTTTTCGTAACTAGCTTTGGAGGATTTTATGAGGGATCTCAGCTTCTTACTGGGGCTGACCAGGGTGTTTCTCCAATCATGGGATTTTACATTTTTTTGCAACAGTTTCTTTCTTCTGTTGTAGAGTTTGTTTATGGCAGGGGACCACCAGATTGGATTCCTTTTTTTGGAGGCTAGCATCTTGGTTCTGTTAGGGATTGCATGATCCACGCACGCATGTAAGTGCTTATAAAGTGCATTTGTGTAGGATTCAGCAGTCATACCTCTATTGTCCGTCAGCATGGGTATCGTTAAGTTTGCCACTTCTGTCTTAAGAAGCGTGAAGTTGGCTTTGGAGAAATTTTTTACGGTGGTTTCCCTAATGGGGATGGAGGACAGATGTGGATGTCTAGGGTGATTAGCTTGTGGTCAGATCTGACCAACGAGGAACTGACCTCTGGTGTGGAGCACCGGTTGCCCATGTTGGTAATATCCAGGTCTAGGATATTGCTGCCCCTGGTGGGGGTGTGGATAATTTGATCCAAGGCATTGGAATTTATGAATTCCAGAAAACGCTGAGCACAACAGTTGGTACTTGAGTAGTTTTCCCAGTTAATGGTGGGGTAGTTGAAATTGCCCATTATTAGGGTATTAGGTTGTACCGTAATATTTTCCAGTGTATCAAGAAATGAGGAGTGGGAATCCTGGGGCATGGTGGGGAATTTGTAGCAAGCTACAATTTAGTAAGGTAAAACAGTTGAACCTTTAATGGAAGACTAAGCGCTTTCACCATACAACCATGGCATCCTCAGAGTCAATGACTACAACATTCTGAGAACCTTATTAAATAACAAAACAATTATATAATAATTCAAATGTCAATTATAAATTAATTATTAATTAAGCCATTATGGCAACCAAAGAGTCCTGAATACAGATATTTGATGTTTAAATATATTAATAAACAAACACATAGCCCCACATCAATACTTTAAGCACATATTTTGTTGACTAAATTTACAATTAAATTCAATTAAACAATGTATGATTTTTGCTTTAAGGCAGGCTTGAGAGAGATAAAATAATTCAATCCTGGATATCTAGTTGCATTAAGCCTCAACTGCCACTCTGCTTCAAGAATGGCTACCTTATTACTGACATCCCCTCCCTGATCAGTATAAGCACGATCAATAACAAAAATAAAAACGTTTTAAAATTGGAACATTTGCAAGAATGGATATACAAGGCATTGTGTGGGTCTTTATTTTTAATGGACCTATTATGCTCCATAACTCTATCCCTTAACCTACGGGTAGTCATACCAACATAAAATGCATCGCAGGAACTACATGTGGCAACATAAACTAAATTCCTGCTATTGCAATTGCATACCCCAGGGCATGCTAAAGTTCGTCCAAACCCAGCTACACAAAGATATGCCCCATCAGCAATAAACCTACATGCATTACACGATCCACATTTACCCATCCACGACCTAGAATTTCTAACAATCTTCTCCAAAATGTTCTTAAGATTAACCCCTTTACTAAAAACAATGGTAGTTTTTATTTTTTGTTATTGATCGTGTTTATACTGATCAGGGAGGGGATGTCAGTAATAAGGTAGCCATTCTTGAAGCAGAGTGGCAGTTGAGGCTTAATGCAACTAGATATCCAGGATTGAATGATTTTATCTCTCTCAAGCCTGCCTTAAAGCAAAAATCATACATTGTTTAATTGAATTTAATTGTAAATTTAGTCAACAAAATATGTGTTTAAAGTATTGATGTGGGGCTATGTTTTTGTTTATTAATATATTTAAACATCAAATATCTGTATTCAGGACTCTTTGGTTGCCATAATGGCTTAATTAATAATTAATTTATAATTGACATTTGAATTATTATATAATTGTTTAATTGTTTTGTTATTTAATAAGGTTCTCAGAATGTTGTAGTCATTGACTCTGAGGATGCCATGGTTGTATGGTGAAAGCACTTAGTCTTCCATTAAAGGTTCACCTGTTTTACCTTACTTCAGTGTCCAGTGGTCCGAATTGTTTGACTTGTTCTTGTGTTAAACCCTGGTTGGGTTTATTCTTCTTAAGCTACAGTTTAGACTGTGGTCTTGCCCAGAGTTAGTAGCACTTGGATAATCTCGGATGCATTATGCTGAGCAACTAGCCTGGAGGTGTGGATATCCTTAATGAATATGGACACACCTCCGCCTTTAGTGTTTCAGTCCAGGTTAGTTGGCCGAAAGATGTGGCATGAATTATAGCCTGGTAATGCAGGGGTACACTCTGGAGCCTTGAACCAGGTCTCTGTCACTGCACAGATGTTGATGTTCTCCATTTTAAGGAGTGCCTCGAGTGAGTGCATTTTGAGGTTTAGACTTCTAGCATTGAGTAGCAATACCCTCAGATTCTGCTTGCTTATTCCTGTTACAGTGGTGAATTTGTCATTTGAACCTTGCCTAAAAAAGGCACTATAGGGTTGGCTAGAGCATTAGCCAGTATCTGGAATTCCAGGGGTGACAGGTGCAGGCCATCTCTGGCAAAGCATCGTGGTTTGTCGATCATGTCATCCCAGGCAGACAGATACTGGATCCCCTTAGAATGACACCAGAAGCTTAGCCAATTGTTTAAATCAATCATTTTGTCCTTGTACTCTGGTATCATTCTTGGTGATGGCAGGATGCTACTCAGGGCTAGGGTCATACCTGCCTGGGCTACAAGATCAGACAGCTCCCCCATGTCCCTTTTCATGTAGTCCAGGGAGGTACGTCTCAGGTCATTCACACCAACATGGACAATGACAGAGTCATATTTGTACTTGTTGTGGAGTGACCTGAGTGTATGCATTATGTGGCGGATCCTGGCACCCGACAGGCAGCTAACAGTAACTTTCTCTTGTTTAGCTTGGTAAGTGGTACATCAGTGTGCCTGACTATAGAGTCACCTATGACTTATGGGCTGTGGTTGAGTGGCACACTGTGTTTGTGGGCCATGTGTCATTTGGGTTGTGTTGGGGGGTGGAGGTTGGTTGTGTTTATGTTTTGGAGGTCCCTGTTGCTTGGGCAGGTTTTTACTGAGAGCCTCCATGAATGTAGGTGTGTGTTTTGTGTTTCTATGTGTGTGTTTTGGTGGTGTAGGTTTTGAGGGACTATGTGATGAGTGTGTTGTGGTGCAAGTGTTTATCTTCTCCTCTTGACTGTCTAGTCCAGTCTTGGGTGAAGAGAGCTTTGCTTCCAGTTTGGCTATATAAGTGCATCTCTCAAAGGTTGTAGTGTTGGGTGGTAGGAGGAGAGAGTTGTCTGTGTACATGAGGCAATTGCTGCATTGCCCCAAGATGCCCAGATTCATCAGGTAGACAAGAGAAAACACCAGGAGCTGACCCTTAGACATGCCTGGATAGGTGCTTATTTGTTAAGTACTATAAACTGTTTTCCACTAGACAAGTGAGGAAAGTTGAGTGCTGTAGTAATTTGTAGCTTATTTAGTGCTTACAATAAATTCTAAACAAGTGCTGAGCTTAAAGAAAAAACTGGCTAGTTATAAGAAACAAAATTAAGCTAGAAAGCTTCCCTCCAACACAGAAAGGCTTGGGGGCTCAGAAGCCAAATCTGTATCTAGACTGGACTACCTGCAGGAAAGGCAGGAAACAAGCTTAGAATTTTTTTTTAAGTGGAAAGACAGAAAGGAGGAACAGAAACTAAGTGGATTGGCCTTCTCAAATGTTCTCCCTGTATTAGGTGGAATGAGGTAGACTGGGAGGAGTGTTCCAGATCAAATTTTCAGTAGGGACAGGAAACTGCAAAGCCACCAACTATAAGAAAAGCATACCAATAGAGAGGGAGGGTGGGAAACAAACTGCAGAAATGTTTCTCACAGCAGAAAAGCAGCAGTGAGCCTTTAAATGAAAGTTTTAAACAGATAAAGGAGCCTCTAGAGAAAGCTTTTAACTGCAAACAAGTTATTAGAATCAAACAACCCAAACAGATGCTTAATAAAAGTGGTCAATTTCCAGTCAATACCTCACACACTGAAACTAGCTAGAAAAGTATGCAGTAGACAAAGTGCTATAAATAACTCGAAAAAATAAGCAAAAAAACAGGATACTTAATGTTATATATTATAGATCCGAGTTTGTTCAGTGTCCTTCCTTCGATTAGCTCAGCGTGAAATGGCAGAAACACTCACAAACTTAACTTCTTAGGTAACAGAAAGTTGAAACCTGAGACAAGTTAAAAAAAAGCTCAAAAGAACCAATGAGATGCTTGCTTTAAGCTGTAGTCCAAGTGACCTCAGTCAGCCAATGACCTTAAACAATCCTCTCTCACTGAAATGCCTAATGGCTTTGGCTAAACCAAGATGTCCTTGAACATGTGCTCAGACACACAGCCTCCACAAACACTAGGCCCAAACACAAGCCTGAATATGGACCATTGCTACAAATATCCACACTACTTAGGTAGAAAGAAACTGCAGAAATGTTTCTCACAGCAGAAAAGCAGCAGTGAGCCTTTAAATGAAAGTTTTAAACAGATAAAGGAGCCTCTAGAGAAAGCTTTTAACTGCAAACAAGTTATCAGAATCAAACAACCCAATCATATGCTTAACAAAAGTGAACAATTTCCAGTTAATACCTCACACACAGTGAAACTAGCTTGAAAAGTATGCAGTAGACAAACTGCCATAAATAACTCGAAAAAATAAGCAAAAAAACAGGATACTTAATGTTATATATTATAGATCCGAGTTTGCTCAGTGTCCTTCCTTCGATTAGCTCAGTGTGAAATGTTTCATGTCTTTTTTTCAGAGATCTCTCAATGAGTAACAGGGGGCTATCTACTGAAGCCACTTCTGTTTCAGTCTGGTATTTTGTCTAACCAGTATATGTTTTGAGACTATATTACATTTCCATCCCTAACCAGAATTCTGTATGTCTTGGTTTGTGTATTATAATCATCATTCTTTTTTTACCATGGTAATATTACTATTGATCCATGTTTCTCCACACGCAGTGTGTGAGCATAAAATGTCAATGATAGTAGACTCTGAAGATTTAACTACAAATATTTCTGTAGCAATGAGTGACTCCTCTGAACATAGCATATTTCCTACCATTATTTTCAATTTTTAGGTCTGTGTGGCTAGTCTTATCCAGTATAATGAACCGTGGCAAATAGCACACCAACATTTCTTGCCAGGATACTCCAGGAGATTCAAACCAGATGGCAAAGGGTCCCTCATTAGGTGTTGTATAAATGTCCTGTTTAGTGAAGAAAACAGCATTGTGCTTTATTTGAATCCTTCCTGCTGTTGCCATGACTCATGTATTCTTACCACAGATACCCTGTACAGCAGATTTTGTAGAAGCAGCAATCATTATGAGCATGCAGTTACAGCTTACTGTTTGTTATGGGCACTAATACAAATATTATCTAGCAAATTGAAACCAAATGTAGAACCAGGAAGAGTCACATCAAATATTTATGCATGATTTTATTGTTGTTTAAACTCAGCAATATAATCCTCCACAGTAATAGCACAGTCTCTGGTAACACTACTAGGCAATGTATATGCCTCATCAACTCAGCCTTTCTTCTTTCATAGGGCACTTTATCAAGTATTTCCATCAGTTTTCACACCTGTGATTTGGTTCATTTGTTTAGGAGGTATTTCCAAAGCTGTGCCCATGGGTCAGCGTGAAAATAAAACCCTGACTATTACCTTTCCAAATTTCCAGCTATTTTTCTTGTTGTCATATCATTCATCAGTAAGTAGAAGCTCTTCATAATTAAGGAAACCATCTTGTACTATCGGTTTACACACACACACACACACACACACACACACACACACACACACACACACACACACAAAACAGATAAATATGTAATGCGAAAATACTTTTAATGAGATCAGCTTTAATTTAAGAGCTTGGTAACCCCAGAGAGCAATCTGAAACTTCCAATCTCAAATGAAATTAACCTCCAACAAAACATTTTCTCCATCTCCCTCAGTTATTCTGTATCTCTCATATTCCAAGAAGCTCCACCTGAAGTACAGAAAACTACACTGTAGTGAGAAACTAATGTGAAATTGTCTTTTGATACTCCACGTCTCCCACTCCTCTGACTTTATAGTTGGAGCAGATGGTAACCTATCCAGTTATTGTCACTTGCCACCCAATATTGTTGGGATAGATATTTTCAGCTGATCATTTTCAGCTCAGCATGTTTCCTAAAGGTATCCTTCCATAACAGGAGTGACCATTGTATTCTGAGGTACTATTTAGGTTAAACAGCCCTCCATTTGAATTTCTACATATCATTTCCTTGTTTTTTTTGTTTGTTTTTTGTTAATGATAAGAGAAAAGCTATTTCTCACAGCCTCAGATCAATTTAATTGCACTGTAATATTTGTACTGGCTTTAATAATTATATAATGCCTTTAATAAACTCACTTAACCCGTGGTGGTGCTGCGGTAGTGTTGTCACCTCACAGTAAGACTCTGTCCAGTTCGATTCTCAGCTAGAGCGTCTTCTGCGTGGAGACATGCGTGAATGGGCATACCTTCGTTGAAGGTTGTACATCAGGGCTGGTAACTCGGCACGTAAAAATCAACTGCCAATCATTAGCGGACCGGAGTTTTGCTGTGGCGACCCCTAACCGGGAAAAGCCGAAAGACACAACAACATCAACAACACATTAAATTGACTTTTATACCCAAATACTAAGGATTAAAGCATCAGCAGTTCCTCTACTCAGAGCATATGCTGTCTCTTCCATTTTTTTACTTATTTATTGTTATAGTGAGTAATGATACATCATATACTCATGTTATATACAGTACATCCACATGTTACAAAAATGTCACTTTAGCTCCAAGGAGCAAAAAAAAACCCCATTGACTTAGCATAACATATCTATTTATTTGGGTCCCCTTCAGAAACTCGAGTCCTGGGGGCATAGCCAAGATGCCAGTCTGATAGCTGCAGAAATCCATAGCTCTGCTTAGATTTTACTATCCTGACAGGAAATATACTTTAATTTTTGGAAAAATCTAACTAAAAGTATACTAAAAGTTAGATTAACATAGACTCTTTATTATTTTTTAAAAATTAATACATAGTCAAGAGTATTTTTTTTAATTATTCCTGTCAAGAAGTTTTCTACTGGAGATCTCAAGATGAGCAACTCGAAGAACCCACACCAGAAGAGTGCAGTGATGAAAGAATTACATCTTATAATAACAAACATCCAAGAACTGTCACTAAAAATGGACAAATTTGAAAATAAAATGGATATTATCAAACAAGAATGCAGTAAACAACTGGAACTTCTAAATAGAATAGTAAAAAAAAAAACAATCTGAACAGATTCTTGCCTTAGAGGAAACAGTAACTGACCTAGATACTAGAGTGACAGAAAATGAACATCACAATGCATTTCTTCTGAAACAAAACACCAGGCTGATTGAGAAACTGGAAGACCCTGAAAGTAGATCAAGGAGGAATTACATAAGAATATATGGAATTCCTGAGAAAGAAGAGGGTGCTAACATGATTCAGTTCCTTAAAAAGTGGTTTTCATCAGCAGTAAACATGCCTGAATCACTCTCTTTTGGAATTGAGAGGGCTCATCGGTCCCTGGCAAATACAGCTTCATCTCTGAGTTCATCTAATCCCAGGTCTATAATAGTTAGATTTCTTTCCTCGCAAGACAAGGACTTAGTGCTGAAATCAGCTTGGACTAATTCCCCTATTAAGATGGGAGAAAAAGTTATTTGTTTTGACAATGACTACACCTCTACAGTCATAACCACAAGAAACGAGTGTGTTCCTCTAATTACGACCTTGAGAAAAGCCAATATTAATGCTCAAATTCTTTTTCCTGCAAAAATAAAAAATCACCTTGCCAGAAGGAGCGAAGATCTTTGATTCCCTACAAGAAGCAGTAGAATTTATCCAAAATTAGAAAATACTGTCGGACATAGAAGAAATGGAATGGTCATCCCAGAGTTTGAAGAGACAGATAACAAAAAATGGATGGTCTGTGAAGGAAGGAGCAAGCGAAATTAAGAAACTAAAGGACAAATGAATAAATTCCTTCTAATTTTAAATGCTTTGTTTTATGAATCATAATATATTTGATTCTGGAAAGTCTCTATGCTGTAAGGTAATGTGAATCATTTTTATTATTAACTTTCTCTTTTCCTTTCTATATTTGCTTCTTCTAATTACATATGGTACTAAGTATTTAAATAATAGTCTCTCTTGCTCTCTTCTTTCTTCCTATTCTTTTTTGGGTACTTGAGTATTATCGCAACCAGATTTGTAACGCTGTCTAACTCCTAATTTTTTTTGAAAGGAGTGAATGTTTGAGTAAGAAGGTGTCTGTTGACTCCTACTGATAGGTTTTGCCGGTTAAACATGAGCAGGAAGAAGAAATGGAAGCCGGACTTTGGCAGCCAACTGCGAGAGGGACAAATATTTCTTCATGCATGCATTTATTTTTAAAGACAGCGTGTAGAACCATGTGCTCTATTACACTGACCACAGATTCAGGGTGACTGTGATCCTTTATGTGTTTTAAACAGGATCTGGAAAGTCAAGCTCCTTCTTAAGGCTTTTTGTGAAAGTGTACAGAATGTATGGTACTTTCCTAATAGTATCTTTGACATCAGTTTAACACCAATGTGACTTTTCCATTTTTCTGTTTGGCGGACCAAGCAGCTCAGTCTTCAGATTATTAGCCTCCAGTCTGGAGTCCTGCTTTCTGCTGCTGTAAAGCACTCTGAATGGTAGGTTAACATCAGTCTTACACACCGCTATCCTGTCGAGGAGGATTTCAGTGTTGTTTTCTGTTTCAGAGTGAAAGTGATGAGATGCTGTGGAAAACTGAAGTTAACTTATCATTCCAATTTGTCGTTTACAAGAGCAGAAAGCAGGAGTGCAGACTTGAGACTAATATCTGAAGACTGAGCTGCTCGCTGAATTCACCTCTTGACATCTTTAAAGCACGCTACCTGCAAAGTCTAAAGTTTTAACCCTTAATCTTCTTACAAACCCACCACCGATATCCTAGAAGAGTTTTTAACAGTTCACCCTTCCCGATTACACATTTGTTGTAGTTTTAGTAAAAGAGAAGAAAGTATACCATGTCGCAAAATCTGGTTGCGGTAATACGTAAGTACCCTTTTTTGTTACCAATGTTCCTTTTCTCTCTTTTCCCCATTATAAGTACTTTACTTACTTTTCCTTTTTAAATAACTAGAAATGATGTATGTCTTCTAATTCTTCAGTAATAGTATAATTTGACTTAATACCAAAGTGCATATTTCTAGTGGGTCAGTGGTGGGGTAGCAAGGTGTTTCTGATTAGTGTTTCTAACTAGATGTTTTAGACTCTGTTTAGATACATTTAAACATTAGTACAGTACATTTTATATATATATATATATATATATATATATATATATATATATATATATAAATATATATATATATATATATATATATATATACTAGGTTCCTTTTTTCTCTCTGGCCTGGTTAACTGGTGGGTAAATGATTGAAATGTTATAATATGATTTCTGATTTGAGCCAGCTGTAGTTACTTCTAAATAGCTGTTTTATATGAAAGGGTTAATTTTCTCATGATGTTGATGTTTTGTGAGGGAAAATGCGGTTTTCTTCACTAGAGACAACTTCTGTTGTGCATGAGCCTATTTAGATACTTTTAACAAGTTTACATACTGCGGTGGTGGTGCTGCGGTAGCATTGTCGCCTCACAGTTAGACGTTGCCCGTTCGATTCTCAGCTAAATCGTCTTCTGTGTGGCGACATGCGTGAACGGGCATTCCTTCATTGAAGGTTGTGCGATAGGCCCGGCAAGCCAGCACGTAAAACTCTACTGCCAATCATTAGCGGACCGGAGTTCCGCTGTGGCGACCCCTAACCGGGAAAAGCCAAAAGACACAAACATGAAGCTGCAACTTGATGAAACAACAGTAATGACATCATTTGACCTTTTGAACTTGTTAAATGGTTGTACTTAGAATTCTTTTCTCTTGAAATTCTGTTATCTTTCACCAGATACTTTAAATGGTAAATAATTAGTTCTGATAAAAGTGTTTAACTCCTTTGAAAATGCCTATATTCTCTTATAGATGCATACATTCTGCAGAGTCAATGACACTATTAGTAACTAAATGACATCAAGTGAACTAGGAGCTGCATTAGAAAACTCATTATGCATATTAACATCAGACTTATGTTATATAACTAAACATTTAGTAACTAAACAGAGGGTTGTGAGCCCCCCCACCCCCCCCCCTTCCTGGTGAAAGATGTCAACATAGATATTGTTAATACATATGAGTAATATGTGTATAATTGCAAAATATAATAGTTATGTTGTAATAAATGTTTTATATATATATATATATATATATATATATATATATATATATATTCAACAGATCCTTACATGAAAAATGTTAGATATTATTGTTTTATTGTATTTGTTATATGTACATTTGCGTATGTTTATATTGAAAACAAAATAAACATGTTTTTGAAAAAAATGTTAGATAGATGACTGATAAAATGGTTAAATTATCTGATGTTTCTTGAAAGTCTTGGAAATAATGACAATCTTCTTAACCTTCAGCTTCTAATGTTTATAGATACTTTGAACTGGTGTGTATTTCTGGCATATCTATGTATTAGAGGTGCTATTATCATATGTGACATTCATATAGCTTCAGATATATTGGACACTTTCATTCTAATGTATATTTCATGGATTCAGATTTCTTTAGTTGCTTTCATAATGCTTTTCTTTTTTGTTTTTATACTATATTCTAAGTAGAGATGAATAATTTGTGTCGTTTTTATTGGAGAAGTGGTGGATGGATGGTTTAGTTAAGTTTTTAACTAAACCAGAAAGTTTATGTTTCATGTATGTGTTTGTAAATAGTTTTGGGTTTTTGAAAGTAGTGCTTAATACACGCTATGCATCCATGATAAGTAAGTTTTCAGTAGATTTCAAGTCAACATGGAAGAAAGGTCTTTCAGTTAGTAATAACATGCACATTATAGTCAATGGCTTATAAATGTTTATCATTAAATATTAATGGTTTGAACAATAATGTCAAAAGAGCTAGTTTACTTAAATATATCAAAATGCATAAAGCCCAGATCATCTTTTTACAGGAAACCCATCTATTAAAAAAAGATCTACAAAATACTCATTCAATGGCTATACCATTCTGGCTGATTCATGTTTTAAGACTAAGAGAAGGGGCACTCATTCTATGGAAAAATACTTATACTATGCCAAGAATTATAGATACAATTTCAGATAAAGATGGGATGCTAAGCATGGTTATTTTGGAAATCAATAGGAAGTATTATACTTTGATTAATACATACTGGATACCAGGACTGAGTACTAAATATGTTGACAAATATCTGGACCTGATTACTTTAAATGCAAAAGGGGAAATTATAGCAACAGGTGATTTTAACTGCCTATTATCAGGCAATGATACTTCTAAAAATGGTAAAATAAAACTAACATCTCAAGCCAAGAAGTTAAATGACTTTATAAACCAGATGAACCCTAAAGATGTACATGGTCTAAGAGAACATTATTCCTTATTCTATACTCACTATTCATATCGGTTTGGTACACAAACAAACATTGATAAGGTCTTTGTATCAAATAATATATACTCTAAAATAAGTGACGTATCTATAATGACTTATCCACTTTCGGACCATAATGCTATAAAC
Organism: Protopterus annectens; assembly: GCF_019279795.1. Taxonomy (NCBI): domain Eukaryota; kingdom Metazoa; phylum Chordata; order Ceratodontiformes; family Protopteridae; genus Protopterus; species Protopterus annectens. The sequence continues at coordinate 923,583,466 of NC_056727.1, read as the reverse complement.
TTTACATTAACTGCACATACAGATGATTTAAGATTTCTACAGAGAATTCCTGCTTACGTAACTAAGTTAAATGACTTTAGGGAATGGATAATGAAAGAAATAGACATGTTTATGGACACAAATAATAATGGTGAAATGACTGATACTGTACTATGGGATGGGTCTATATCAGAATAATGAAGAGGCGTTTAATCAAATGCCTCTTCGTCGACACGTAAAGTGCGAATGCACTAAAGCGCGAATGCTCAGAACAGCGATTTCTTTCCCTGGGAAAGAAATCGCTTGGCCTTCCCCATGTGTTTGCCCCTTTCCCCACTGTAGTGCGATTTCGGAGTTGGTATATTAATTTAGGGGGAGTGTGGGGGGCGAAGTCCCCACATTGTAATATTTGAAAGTTTGTGTGTTTGTTTGTTATTGCTATCAATTTCTTTAGCAGGAAAGAAATTGGTGTTCTGAGCGTTCGCGCTTTAGTGAGTACACTGTTTATGTATCTGCGAAGAGGTGTTTGATTAAATGCGTCTTCGCTATTCTGATATAGACCCCTATGGGACACCTTTAAAGTTTATATATATATATATGATAGAATAAAATCTTGGTACCTTAAAAGAAGGAGAGAGTGGGACAAAGAACTTTTAGACTTACAAAAAAAATAGACAAGATAAAAATGGACCCAAAACCAAATAACAAAGTAGCACATAATGAAATTACTAAGTTAAATCAAAAATACTTAGGCATTTTGAATCATAAGGTAGCCATAAATCTGGAAAAATTGAAATTACAGTCTTATGCTGTAAATCCCAAATATCTACATAAAATAGTGGTAAGATCCAGAAAAATAAACAATTAAAATCTTATTAATGAGATTAAATATAAAAGTGATGGTTCATTTAAGAGTATATCTAACTTAATGGGCATATTAGAAGTGTTAAAAACTACTACAAAGCTATAAATAACAACACACTACTTTTGGAGACAAGGTGTCAATGCAACAAAATAACATATTAAATAAACAAATAACACTAACAGAAGTGAAAGAGCAAATAAAAAATGTAAAAGATAATAAAGCTCCAGGACTGGATGGAATAATTCCTGAACTATATAAGATTTTTCCTGAATATATAATAAACTAAAACAATAAGTAAGAAGGTCACTGAAAAAACAATCAGTAAAAACAAAATGAAAACTCCAGCAATGCTAGAAATTCCACTGAGTGACCTCCCAAACCTCTTGTATCAGAGGCACATGGGATATATGCAAATGATCCTTATGAACATCAGGTGTTTCAGTTAATTGGCAATTCTGAAAGTCCATGACTTGTTGCATTGTTTTACTAGACAATTTCAGGCCAATAAAGCCAAACCTCACTAGATGTGGATATGCATATTTTGGTCTTGTTATGACCTCGTCAGCACAGCACAAGCAGAGTGTTTGACTAACCATTAGAAACACAGGGCTGTTATACCCAGCTGATGTCCATTATCATTAGGGTCACTGCAAAAATATTGCAAACTACAAACCAAAACAATAAGTAAGAAGGAACTCCAGTCTGCTAATGATTGGCAGTAGATTTTTACGGTGCTGAAGTGCCAGCTCGACGCCCAACCTTCAACGAAGGCACGTCCATTCACGCATGTCTTTCGAATGCTACTCGACCGTGGTGAGGACATGCAGACTCCACACAAAAGGCGCTCCTAGTGAACTAATCAAAAGATGGAATAAAATGTTCTTCACAATGGAAGATAGGCTCTCTTTAATTAAAATGATAATTTTACCTAAAATTTTGTTTTATATACAGTCATTGATACTACCCCCCCTCCCAAAAACTAGATTCCATGCTACTTAAATTTTTATGGTTCCCCTTAAAACCTAGGATTGCATATAAATGACACATTAGAGCTTGGAACAGTAATGGGATAGCATTCCCTAGCTTAGATCTTTATTCCAAATCAGTTATAATTAATGTAATATTACATTGGATCACACCTACCTATATATCTGGCTGGAAAACATTACATGAGATTCGTATAACTGATGTCAGAACTATAGAAAATCAATTAAAGAAACAATATGGAATAAGTAGAATTTATTGGCTTTTACATGGATTTTGTTTAATGAGAAGTTTGATCATTTTTCTTATGGCATTAATCAAATATTTAATAACTTTAAAATATAATTGAGTGTAATTACAACATGAAACAATTTCTGTTTCTTATATTCCCTATAGCATACTCCCCTGATTGCCTAGATTCTTTCAACATCAATGCAATGCAAACATTAAAGGAAAATAACTTGATAGTCTAGCATCAGTTTATTGAAAATAAGAGTATTAAACCACTAAACTCTCTTTTATGTAGTTTTGATAATAGTTGAGACAGTTGGTTGTTTATACACTCATTACAGCAGTTTATAGAAAAGAAAATGAGAGTATCAATCAATCTAGAGACTGAATCTATACCTAGTTTGATTCGCTGGCAACTCGGCACGTAAAAATCTACTGCCAGTAATTAGCAGACCGGAGTTCCGCTGTGGCGACCCCTAACCGGGAAAAGACGAAAGACACAACAACAACATTAGATGTCTTGGAAAGACAGATAATCAAAAATTACGTATCTCACCTATCTACAAGATACTAAGAGAAGACACTCTAAAGTTTGACTCAGATTTTTGGAATTACTATGTAAAGATTAATGGAGAACAAATATCTGATGAATCCAAAAAATTGTTATTGAATTGTACGTATGGTAACTCTTCATTATATTGGAGATTGTATACATGGAAATATATGAATAGGAGTTTCTATACTCCACATAAAATAAATCTTATACTCAAAAACAGTGAAAGTAAATGTTGGAAATGTGATGAATTACTAGAGGCCAACTGGGTTCACGTGTTCGTTGAATGTATAAATGTTGTTCAGTACTGGAAAGACTTCAGATATTTTGTAAAGGTTTTATGGTCTGATAACTGTCATATTTCTAACTCACTAATCCTATTCAATGTTCCTACACCTAAAGTAATACCTTAATCTCAGATTCAGTTACTCTGGTCAATTCTTGCATTTGCCAGAAAAGTTATTACTTTGAACTGGAAAAGTAAACAAGATTTGATGTTTAAAGATTTTATTAATTTAGCAAAAGTTGTTTGTAAAAAAGAACTGCAAATCATTTGTTATAGAACTCATAACATTACTCATAAAAAAACAGCATGGCAAAAATTGGAAAACCGTTTGAACAAATACTGATAACTTCTCATGGATAAAATGATTGTTTATCTTGGATGAATGTAAATATTGTAAATAGTTTTGTTATTGTTTTATTGTATTTGCTATATGTACCTTTGCGTGTTTAAAATGAATACAAAATAAAAATGTTTTTGAAAAAAAAAGCTCGAGTCCTCAGAAAGTTGAACTTCATATGGTCAAGACCATATGACTGACTCTCTGAATACAGGAAGCTTTTGAATGGAGACTGCAGTACAGTGAAGACTGGGGAATTTACCCTTTTCCCCACTGTAGTGGTGCGATCTCGAAGTTGGTATGTATAATTATGCAGGGGGTCTGGGGGGGGGGTTCAGAAAGAATGTACACTTTTTTTGTTTTTCAAAGTTCAAGTTTTCAAAAAGTCGATCATATGGTCTTGACTATATGAAGTTTGACTTTTCTGAAGACTCGAGCTTCTGAATGGGATCTATTTATTTATATGGTTTGGGCCTGGTTGTGGACTGATTACTGAAAGAAATTAGTAAAATTATTTCATGTTTTGAATACTTTAAGGCTACATATCCTGATTCAAATTGACATGGGCGCTGTTGTAGCCTAGGCTGTCCTCTTAGCTCATTTGTTCTTATAAAGGACAGAGTTTAGTGGCCATGTCCATTTGTTACCAATAAGGATAAGACCACCCAACACTAGGACCATTATTTGGAAAAGTCTCCATATGTTTCAGCTAATGCCTTATGTATTGATAGGTATTAGGTGGCCATGTTGAGTGGAGTCACCCACTTGAGCCAGTAATGTAATCCTCATTGTTACCCCTCAGGATGATACACTCCTTCATCTGTGGTCTCCATCGAGTACTAGAAGGTCCTTGCATGTAAGACACCACCACCCTCCCCCCCCCCAGCAGAGGTGAATAAGCTTTTAGTCTCTTCATTCCTCCCCCTCTCCCAGTGAGTTCTTCCATGTCCAGGCTACCGTTTGCTTCATCCATATATGTCAGAGAGCTGCTAAACTGAATAAAATGAATGTGAGATTGATATGCATTTCCCTTTAAACAAAGGAGATGCATCTTAAATACAGTGTGCGTAGTCTAGTATATATTTGCATTTGCAAACTAATTTTATTACTTTTGGGACTGAAATGGGTTTAGACAAACTTGTTTTCTCTTTAGTCAGCAAGTTACCCTGCCTCCTGGTGACTCATATGCTTTGTAATCCTGTCTATTTCTGCGTTTTGCACAGTTTATATGTTATTTAGTGTGTTTGTTTTCTCAGAATGTTTCTTGTATATTTCTGAAACGTTCTTGGAAAGGTCTTAAGGCATTTTAATTTTACTTTTATTATCTCTCAGTTGTTCTCTCCCTCCCCAACCTTATGGTATCAGTCTTTACTCTTTTTTATAATTTTTCTGTAACCTTCACATTGTCCTAACTCTTATTTCCTCCCTGGCCCTGATTATGATCTACAACTTCCTTCACTATGTCATTATGCTGCCTTTCTTTAATCTTTCATCTCATGTATTCTGCCTGTGATGTGTATAATCAAATTCTCTGCACATCAGTGCATGCAGCTGCTAGTGTATGAGGTGTGCGTGTGCGTGTGCGTGTGTGTGTGTGTGTGTGTGTGTGTGTGTCTTATATTATATATTCTTACAAGTATTTTCTATTTGTAATGTAAACCGACACTGTTTATGTGAACATAAGAAATAACAGTTACATTGTAAACATTCAAAACTTACTGGCACAGTTTTAGAACTATTTGGCTGACTACCAGCATGTTTTTATCTGTATGAGGCAATCAAACAGTCCTAGAGAAGTGGTAATGTAATTACCTCAGATCTCTCAGTATGTGACCAGGCAAAGGCAAGAAGTAAATCCTTCAAAGCTGTATGCAATCATCTGGCAGCTCTGCAGAGTCAGAAAAATACATCTTTTTGATATGTATTTTTATTTCATTCATTTGTTGAGCAAATAAACCCACTTAGCACAATAGCCTGTTTTCCGGGGGTGGCCTGGAAGTACTGTCAACAACATAAAAAAAATAAAAAACATATCAAAAAGGAAGTGTTTCTTTGAGCAATTCCCAGATGATTTCATACAGTTCTGAAATATTCATTTATCTTCCACTGACTGCCTGATCACATACTTTCAGATTTGAGGGAATTAACTTGAAGCCTGTCAGACTGCTGCATGCAGATCAAAGAAATGTTACTGTATTGAATTGTGATATGCTGAACTGACCTGCTAATTGTCAAGAAAAGATATTGTTTTTTTTCTGGCATTTAAACTCCTTAGTGGGGCTGAGATGTGACTGGCTTGGACAGAGGCTTAGCTGACAGCTGTGATTTTTTCCACAATGTTTCACTTATACCTGTGGTTATTCTTAGAGGTTCGAGTAGCATGTTGGTGCAGTAGTGAAGGAATGGGAATGTTTAAGGAATGCCCTTAGTATTAATTATGCAGCTACTTAACATACAGCTTCCCATTAATAGTTTATTGTAGAGTGTTCTGAAGTTAGAATTTAGAAGACCTTTGAAAAAGGGTTCAATATACATCTTTGGCTGGGCTTTTTATCTTAAATTTAGTATTTATACAGCTCTGTTGCAGATCATTTCCATAAATAAATTCCTCTGTAGTCTATTGTATACTTTTGTATTCCTATTTAGTCTATGGTACTACAGTCCTTATTTTAATATCTTTATAAGGTATTTATGTAGTGCTGTTTAACTATTGTAACTTTACTTGGGAGCTTTTCTCCCCGGGTCTCTGCTGAAAAAGGGCTTCTCCCCCAGCCAGGCACTACCTGGTTATCAAATGCAAATAAATAAATAAGTATAGACCCATTGCCATTCTCTCCCCACTGGCCAAAATAATGGAGAAGTGCATCCATAAACAACATTTGCACTATCTCATTCAGAACAATTTATTGCCTAACTCTCAGTATGGCTTCAGGCCATATCACAGTATCACCTCTGCTCTTCTTTCTTTCTCTAACACCATAAACCTTAATAGAAATAGCAATAAACTATCCTCAGCCCTCTTTCTTGACCTGTCCACGACCTTTGATATGATTAACCACCAACTACTCATACATACTGTGAAAACCATATCCCCGGATAACCATGCTATTCAATGGTTCTCTTCCTATCTGAGTGGTAGACGACAGGCTGTCCTGTGGCAGAACAAACTGTCCACCCTGCCACCTGTCACCCTTGTAGTTCTCCAGGGCTCTATTTTAGGTCCCCTTCTATTTTCACTCTTTATTAACAACCTCTACACTGTCATCCCAGATGCGACATGTATCCAATATGCTGATGACTCTACTTTGATCTGCTCAGCCTCCTCTCTGACAGACCTGCTGACCTTATCCCAGAAAACATTCAATTCAGTATAAAATTGGATCTCTGTCATCTGATTTTGAACCCTAATAAAAATAAACTACTACTCTTTTCCCCCACTCTTAGATCCACCCCACTCTCCTTTACTATAAGATATAATAATGGTACCATTATTTCCCCTGATGCTCATACCAAATTCTTAGAGGTGCTTGTAGATAGCAACCTCAAATTTGATATGCATGTCAACCAAACTATCAAAACTATTCATAAAAACATTAGGCTCACTATATAGAAATAAACCTTTCCTAATTCCATTAGCAAGGACTGCCATTGCCCACACTCACCTACTCTCAACCCTTCTGTATGCCTCCCCTATTCTAACCAACTTGAACAAATCTGAACTTAGAAAACTTTCAAGTTGTTACAACCACATTGACAGATTTGTTACTGGCTCTGCATATTGCACACATCACTGCCAAAACCTTAATCTACTAGGGTGGCTAGAATTCCCCAACTTACTTCAGTATAATCAGCTCATAGTAGCACACAAAGTCTTCAACCAACCTGAAAAAACTCCTGGACTTAAAAACCTTATTAATTCCTTCAGTAACTCCAGGCCACTACGATCATCCAACAAACTGCTGGTTCACATACTCAAAACTAACAACCCAGCCAGAGACTCAATGTTTTCCAGCTTTGTTGGCAAAACCTGGAACTCACTTCCAGCTGACCTAACCCTAGGACCCTCGCTAACTCAATTAAAAAAAAGTCTCAAAGGGTATCTTACCACGCACTGGTTATGTTCTTGCTCCAACCCAGACTGACGCCTCTACTACCCAGTTTTATAATCCTGCAATACTTAACCCATTATCTGTCTCTCTAGTCCCTGACTCATTACCCCCTCTATGCTTTCACCTTTCTACACCCTACCCATACCCCCTAACCTTTACCTCCATTTCATGGTATCTGTCTCCATTACTCTTTTTCCCTTCTTTCTCTACCAGGTATCCTGAATAAACTTGTTCCTAATGTTGCTAGCCCCTTTCCTATTTTGAAAAGGGCCTGCCATTCTTCTGACACCTTTACATGAAGTCTATGGATTATTCCCCTCTGTTGTTCCTAGACCACATCATCTCCACTTAACTAGCCTCTAGTACTTGCTTTGCCTCTTTTTACATTCCGTTGTTTTGAATGTTTCATTTTTCTCCTTAATTATTGAATACACAATAGTACTGTACACGATACTGACTTTCACTAAATATCCTATCATCTATGACAGTCTGTCACCCTTACCTTACTAGTCTTTTTAATGTGTATGTTATTATGTACTATAGTCTGTAAACCAAGCTTTACTTTTTAGTTATATTTTATTATCCGTATGATTGGAGGTTTCTCCCTGGGCCTCCACTGAAAATGGACATGTATCCAGTCGGACTATCCTGGTCAACAAATGTAAAATAAATAAATAAAAATAAATAATTAACAGTTTTATTTTGTGTATACTAAAATGCTTGCCTGTTAAAGTCATGCTCCCAACAAGCTCTTATGTGTTTTTATGTTATGTGTACCATAAGTTTTATTTTGTGAGTACTGATGAAAACTCATCTTTAGACATAACAGTACAAATTTAAAAGGTTTATTTTTACCAGTGTAAAACATGAGTAAAGTTTGACAGTTGTAAATTATTAGTTTGTTAATTGAGCTAGCAGTAATCAAAGATTTAAACAACCAGAGCCAGCCACTGCAAAATGATGAGTTATTGTCATTTTCAGCAACCCTTTTTTCCCACCATTTTTACATGACATTGGAGTGTCACATCAACATTAGTCAACGTGACCAAATCACCTGGAGCCAATGTTTACAACGCTGAGTGACTAGCCAGTGCAGTATCTTTAATAAGAATAAGTTTAGAAGCAAAACAAATAAAATGTAAGGGTACAAGATATATTATGTGAGCCACAGAACAGAAAGGACAGGCAGCCAGTGGTAAAACATGTAATAAGGGATATGTTGCATAGTGGATGGTGTTGCTGTCTTGCAGCACCCACTTCTTTAGTTTGGTTTCTATATGATGTGCCTTTTGTACAGACTTCATGTCCCACTTTTTCCATGTGAATTGTTTTCTCCTGCATCCCAAAGATACATAGGTGAACTGGCTATCCCCTGAGTGACTGTGTGTGTGTGAGAGAGACACATAGAGTATTATCGAGTGTGAGTGGCTGTGTGTGTGCATGTGTGCGCGCGCATGCGCATGTGTGTCTGTTTGAGAGACAGAGGCAGAGTATAACAACTGAAGTAGAATCATTCAGGGTTAGTTGTAATTCATGCCCTTTTAGTGCCTGGAGAAGCTTTGACAACCCTGTGACCTTGAATATGGAAGAACCAGTGAATAAGAACTATGTCTTAAGCAATAACAAGCCTATCCACTTTTACCATGGCTGTCACATGCATAATTTAGGGCTGCAATGGAAAAGCTAAGTGGCAATGGTTAACACTTATATAACACATTAAATATGATAATAAATGAAAGAATAAATACACTGCTATTGTAGATAGCTGGAACCAAACTTTACTATATATTTAAATTTAAGAAACTAAATGTGAGTGCTTCACTCACTGCTATAACATAAACTAAAAGTTTTCATCTCTTTTTCACTACATTTACTTCTTTATCTATTCATATGAAAAATCAGTTCTTTTCTTCCATCCATCATTTTTTATTAACTATGTAAATTTTGTACGTAACCATATAGGATTATAGGAACTTACTAGGCTTATGGCCCTGAGGCCCTTATAAGCCTAGCCAAGAGTTTATCCCATGTTTAGACAAGTCAGCACCCAAAGCCCCTGTCCAGCAGGGACACAGGTGGAATCCCAGGGGTGTTTTTTCTGTTTCCCATCCAGTTATCCAGGTTGTGCTTAAAAAGGGATAATAAAGTATTCTGCTTGACGTGGAGAGGGAGTGTTCATAGGTTCATAGATGCTCAGTGACTGATATGGATATAGGTTCATAGATTAGTACTAGGCTAACTGCCCTTGTGAGCCATTTTAAGCTTAGCCAATTATCCCTTGTGAGGCTCAAACCCTGTACCTTGTGTTTGTAAGGCAAACACCTTAACCATTAGGCCACCCTAATGGGAATGTATTCCACAGATGGGGGAGTCTCTAGGACACAAAGCTATCCCAACAACAAGTCCTATTGATGTCACAGACCAGGTTGAGGTCATGCGTGCAGGTTACTCGAGTGAAGCTTGACTTGCAGATATGCAGCAGTCCCATCAAGGCGGGGCTGAGATTGCTTTGTATGCCAGACAGAGATCATCTCTGAGGAGTCTGTATGAAACTGAATAGAGGGACAGAGCTTTTAGCCTATCTGTGTAGAGCAGATGTTTGAAGCCCTGGATTCTTCCGGTAAGGAACCTCTGTGGTCTGTCCAGCTGCTGCATGTGCTTTGTGAGGTACCTGCCGAAGGGAGCGTTGTACTCAATAATTGGCCTTATAAGGGAAGACTACAAGGATGTTATGACCCTCTTGTCCTTGGATGAGATACTCTTACTTATAAGGTGGGCCATGTAGAAAGCTTTCCATACAACGGAAGCAACATGGTGGTCAAAAGTCAGGTTGCTATCAACCTGGGTGCCCAAATCCCTCACTACTGATTGCTTGCTTAGGATGTTGTTATTAACGTGACAATATGTGGGGACGTCACTCTCCCCAAAGGGGATGATGATGCATTATTTGATATTCATCTTGAGGCCATGTTTCTGGCACCAGTCATTTGTTTGGGTGAGACCCTCTTGGAGGATGTCCACATCACTTGGGGAATTGATGACCATGCCCAGCTTGCAGTCATCTGCAAACTTGGTCAGCCATAACCCACTGGTTTTGACCTGCAACTTAGAGAAGTATATCCCGAATAACAGAGGCCCCAAGACCGATCCCTGGGGTATGCCACTCGCTACGGGTCTACTGCTTGAGGTCTCTTCCACTATTTTGATTAAGTAGGTTCTATCAGTGAGCCAGTTTGCTACCCATCTGATAACATCTGGATTGATGCCTAGTTGAGAGAGTTTACTTATTATGCTTGAGTGAGGAATAGTGTTGAAGTCTTTAGCCAGGTCAAGTAGGCATTGTGCATTGTCTTTCCCTCATCCATAGCTTTGGTGACTGACTCAAAGAAGTTGACCAGATTTAACAGATATGACCTCCCCTTGACAAAGCTAAACTGTGTGGGGTTGAGTGTTTGGAGGTTGCCAGTGTCTCTGTTAATGAGGTCTGTGATAATCCATTCCATGGCCTTGCAGATCAGGCTAGTTAGGCTGATGGGTCTATAATTTCCCGGATCGGTGGACGCTCCACCTTTGTGCAAGGGGATGACAGTGGCTGTCCTTCACTCAGCTGGGACAAAGCCGGTACTCAGGCTTTGGTTGAATAGAGTGCCTATGAGTATCTTATTGTTTTACAGAATTGTTCTTGTACTTCTTTGTTTCTCTTACCTTGTATACCAGTTTTTTATTATTATATAAACCATGTATGTACTCTGTTAACTTCTTTGGAGCTTTTCTCCCCAGGACTCCACTGAAAATGGGCACTTTGTGTCCAGTTTGATTTATCCTGGTAAAATAATGTTAAAATAAAATAAATAAATAATAAATAAATGTAGGATGCAGCCTGGGATGTTATTGGGTCCCATGGAGGCTGTATTTTTTTGCCTTTGAGAGGGCAGTGATGACCTGTTCCCTAGAGAAAAGGGAAGAGGACAGGTACTGGGGATGTCCTGATTTACTGATGGGCAGGACAGAGGGGTGAAGTTTTCATTGAATCTGTCAGCCAGTAGGTTGGCTATATCTACAGCATTTTTGTATGTGGTGTCCTTGACCAGCAGTTCTGAACAGATCTGGGTGCACCCCTTTTTCCTTTCCCTACCAAAATATTGACAGTGCTAGAATTATTTCATACCATTTATGCATATTGTTTCATTTACTTACTATCCATGCTATGTTACTTTGCATTTTCTTTCAAATAATTCTGCAGAATTGCCTATTTCAGGGATGCTATTGTTGTAACTGCTTACTTCAGAATTGTTAGCATTTTGTGTCTATGGTTATGTTTGTCATGCATAATTTATTTGATTATTGCTACTCTGTTATCTTCTGGGCTGGCCTGAAAATGGTCCATTGAGATCTGTGCTCTACCCGGTTAACAAATTTAAAAAAGTAAACAAATAATTAAATAAATGTCAGTATCATATGACACATTTGCAAAAGTATAGATAAGCATTTTAAAATATTTTCAGCCAGAGAAAATGTGCAATTGTATTTTTTTTTTTTAATTTAGAAGTGCAATAGATGAAGAACATCAAACAACACACATATATTACAAAAGACCAAGGGCACTAGCAAGTAACTGTGAGCCCTCAAACACTAACAGGGAATATTTATTTATTAAACATTTGTTTGTGGGAAAGCCCGACTTTGAATGAAGCCAGTTTTCAGTGGAGGCCCAGGGAGAAATATTCCAGACGCATGTCTTTACAATGTGGGAGGAAACAAGAGCACCCGGAGGAAATCCCACTGAATGCACAGAGGACATAGAGACTCTGCAGAGAAGGCACCCCAGTTGAGAATCAAATCAGAGAACCTCTTGCTGTGAGGTGACAACGCAACCGCTGCACCACTGCACCGTCCAAATAAATATATAAATTATTCAAAATGATAGTTCAGAAAGAACTAGGAGGAAGGTGATGCCTAAGTGACATTTAACACTAGAAAATCTACTTGAATATGACTTTTCGCCAGAGATATCAGACATATAAGCAAACAAGATAGAAGGCAGCAACAGAAAAAGTCTAAATAAATAAATGTGTTTGTTTACTTATTTATTTTATTTTTCATTTGTTAACCGGTGAAGTCCAACTGGGTGTCAAACCCATTTTTAGCTGATGCCTGGGGAGAAAAGCTCCATTAATACAATATAATACAAGATAAAATATATATTATCGCAAGTAAATTAAAGACTAGTGCTATATTTGACAGAGCAGCATTAGAAAATGGTACATCCTAACTCAAATAGCTACACTGCAAATGCTATCTGCTTTCAGTACTATTCTGTACTAGAAATGTCTAATTGTATAGTCATTTAGTTTGGCAGGTCATGATACAATGGCCACACACCAGTCTGAACAACATTGTCTTCTTTTCTGTCTCATTGTTCCCTGTTATGAATGTGTCTGAAGATAGGGCACAATGTGCTTTAGGACAAACAAAATGCTACCACTTCAAAATTAGTTTGTAATGCTAGGCTTAGATGGTGCCTGTTTGCTTTTAATTTTGTGTGGGAAAAATGAATGCGGGGAGGGTAGATGGCTCTTCTGTATGATTAAAATACCGCAAGACTCCCGTACAGTATAAAAGTCAATTGATATCCTCTTAAAAACACCTAATTTGGCTGTTTTTTCTTCCCCTCTGCTGACCATCAACTGCCACCAACCACTTTCCTCATTTACCCGACATTTAAGGTGTCCCTGGGCTTAACCTGACCCATGTCTGAGACCAGTGATGAAACTGATGGCATGGTACAGCATCATACTGCTACCAGGGAGGGTACTCTATCCCCACCACCCAAGATCAGCTTTGTGAGCTCCACAACTGCTGCCTATGGGAGGTGCACATGTACATCTGTGCATATGCAACCTCCTGATCAAACGGTATACTGCTTCCTGCATGGAGGTCTCCAGGCTATTAATACTGCTATTGCAGTGAGGCTAGGCTCCCTCCCTCTTCCCCAGGATGGGTGATCCCATATCGGCTCACTCCCATTCTCCTGTGTGCATCCCCTGCTGCTCCCTTGCTGCTAGTCAAACATAAGTCATCTGAGGTGCAGTAAGGGCCTCAACCCTCTGTGTCATGGCACTATTATTCCCAAGGCTGTTTCTTGATATAAATACTTGTTCTTTCCTTCTAAAAGTGATAGGAGATTAAATATAACTACAAGCAGACCTTAAAAAGTCTCAAAGCTCTAACCAGCTCAAATTTTCCCTTTATTTATTTATTTATTTATTTATTTGACATTTGTTGACCAGGAGTGTCTGACTGAGCTTGTACCCTTTTTCAGCAGAGGCCCTGGGAGAAAAGCTCCACAAAGTATTACACACACCGTAAAAATGTTTACAAATAGTAAGTATACTTGAGGTAATATAAACATGCATCATAATGCTTGGAGTCACACTTGTATTATGAGAGTTTAAATGGTGTTATTTACAAAAAAGGCACTAAAACAATATGTTAAAGTAATTCATACATCTCTAATACATAACTGCTTCACCATTTAGAGGGGAAGTAATGACAGTTGACTCAGAGTTTAAAATAAGAGTACAGAAAGTACTGTATATCAAATCTTAGTTCTTACAGGCAACAGCATATACGTTAGTAATCAGAAGCAGAGGGGAAGTTTATAGAGCAGGTGATAGAAAAAGGTAAAGTGTCAAGAGAAAAAAAAGCAGGTAGCTATGGATAAAAGAGGGAAAATTAAAGATTTTTTTAATTTATAAATAAGAGAGGAGAGTAGTAGTATTTAGAATCAAATGAAATCTGAGAAAGGGGAGTAAGCTAAATAAGAAAAGAAGGGAGGGAGGTAAATATGAGTAGTTTCCCCTTATTCACTTCCTTTTCATCCTATTATAATCAACGTCTCTGCACTCCACCAAATGTACAAAAGAGTTAAACTTCTCAAATGCAGCACAGATTATGATGACATAGGTCTATAATTCTACTCAATACCACTAATTAATATATGAGGGCTTGGCCTAGAAAATGTACAACTACCACCAAATAATATGTCAAGAAGGACCATAGGCCTTCCATCTACACAGTTATCTTGAATAAATATATATGAGGTGTTTGGCTGTAATAGTGTATAGCCAGTTGACGCAGCTACCTTGGATGAACACTGGCTTCACAGAAGCTCACATTTCACTCCAAGCACAGTACTTTATAGTGAAAGCTTGCTTGGCTAAAACTTTTTCACATACACACACACACACACACACACACACACACACACACACACACACACACACACACACACAAATTTTCAGGACAGAATGACAGTACCTTTCAGTGTCACAACTCCTTCCTGATTTTCTGGTATTCACTGTCGCCAGCCAGACCAGTATGGCACACCAAGTTTTCAAATTACTCTGCACTTCTGAAAATAAGCCAGCTTTACTCTATCTTATAGCAGCTTAGGCAAGCAACCTTTCTTTTTAAAAAGCAGATGTCGACAGTTAAAAACTCACCAATGCTGTGCATTTACTCTTATGTAAACTACTAAAACAGCAGACACACCACTTTTGAAACTGAACAATAAAATTCTTTACTGAATGAACTTAGGCAAAACATTTTGAAAATTAAAGTAAGATTTGCATTATTAACTCGAACATCAGTTGGTTGAGGTTCATTAACTTACTGTCAGTCACTTAAGTCACAGTATACTTGCGATCAGTAGCACATTTAAAAAATATTTTTGCAGGGGGCAAGACCTACTACATCACCCAATGTTGAGTCTGTACTCTTATACTCTTGGACTGTAAATATACTGCCTCCAAGGTTGCACAAACTTGGAGAAGTGTATTTACAGACATGGTCTGTTCATTCATCTGTCTAACAATCAAATACACAAATAAGAATTCAGCTGCAAGGTTGTAAGCAGCTGAACTTTGAGAAGTAAAACATAACTGATATAATAGTGCATAGAGTGATATAAAATACAAGATTTTAAACAGAGAGAATGTTTAGAAAAACACTAATTAGGTGGCTAGTTGAAAGTCTAACTCTTGTTAAAGACTTACTAGAATATGTCTACTAATGCCTGAAGAGTACACAATACAATTATGGTCAGACAGTTGGCTTACAGGATTAAGGACCTGTTATAAAGCAGGGTAACTTGCCTGGTATTTGGGAGGTCCTCAGTACTTAAGTGGTCCTCATTGGATTTGATTATCCTGTTATTTGGCTGGTAATTTCTTTGGCTTTCCTGGAGTGGTAGTGGCTTCTCCTGGACTGGGGTGAAGAAGTCTGATCTCTAGATGTGAGAGTGTTCAATCTCGCCTTTGTTCTTACACATGGGTTCGGAGCCGATCCTCAGCTCCGTGTCGGCCGCCTGCAAGCTCTGCATCGAGAAGAAGCTCGAGATCACCTAATACCCACAATCCCCCTCTGCCTTTACCTCAGATCTAGTTTGCCGCTGCAGCGTTCGCATCACTGGGTCGAGCTCGAGCACCTCAGATAAGATTTAGAATTTTATTCTTGTTTTTTCTCTGGTTCTTTAGCATTAGAAGTTGTTTAATAATAATTTGTGTGAGTGTGGTAAGGTATAAGGGAATCTCGGTTCCGTTAAAGTTATAAAACTTAGTCAGAGTTCTCTTCGGGGCCTACACCCCTTATTGGATTTGACAACCGGATTGACTTCACTACTGGATTTGACAATTTTACGGACTTGACTTTTTTTCTGGATTTGACTATCTTTCTACTTACTTTGACATGTCTGAAAAGGCCAAATCAGGGTTCAAGCGTTGCCAATGTGGGCAAAAAATGTCAGTAACTGACAACCATAGTTCCTGTGTCTACTGTCTTGGCCCTCTCCATCTGCAAGAAGACTTCTCTATTTGTCATTCTTTCAGTGGGAGGGTCATGACAGATAGGCGCAGGAAATTAATGGACAGGGGTTTATTAAAACCTTCCTTTCAGGAGGCTCTGGATGCTTCTGACCAGGCATCTAAGTCCTCAAAGGAATCGAAGACGTCGGAGCCCAAGTCATCGGCTCTGAGCTCTTCCACTAAAGTTAGATCACCGGTTCCACAGACTTCGGGGCCGAGTGTTCAACTGTTGTCAGTTTCCGAGCCTCGAGTCTTGGAACCGGTGATGGAGCTCCCTCCCTCGACACTATTGAGGTCGGCTCCGTCTTCAGTTCCTTCGACCCGTTCTTCTAAGCTCTCCGATATCGATGTGGACCGTGTGGTGCAGAAGTTATTGGAACATTCGGCCCTATCCAAGCTTATTTCGGTTTCCACCCAGTTAGTGTCGAAACTTGAAGGCCTCCCATTATCTCCATCCATTCCTCCTCCGAGACCTGTCCAGTCTTTGGAGCCGGAAGAGGTTGATCTACTGATTGTGGAGCCCTCGGGGCCAGAACCGTCCTTTTCTCGGTCTGCTCCTTTCACCTCGACTCCGTCGGATCCGGTACTGGAGTCTCGGAGCCGACGATCGGTCCTTGGTTCCAGGGCCGAGAGTCGAACCGACGTTTCGGTTCCGACTCTTCCCCTCGGGGCCTCGGCGCAGATCGATTCGGCTCCGTCCTCGGGGTCGATGCCTTCGGTGCCTGTTTCGGGGATTCTTCCCATTTCTTCGGAACCGGGAGATTCTTCGACTCGGGACCCGGGGGCCTTCGATCTCATGAGGAAGGTGTTGTCTACCCAGACAACCACATCAGTAGAAGCAACCTCTCCTCCCCATAAGGGACCGTTATCTTCCTCTGCACCAACGGCCACATCCAAGCGTCGAGCACCGGTGTCTCAGCCACCCCTGGAGGGTGCCCCCTCTTCCTCGGAGGCTTCTTCGGATGCTCCCCCCGAAGAGGTCCCTAGGAAAAGATTGTGTAAGAGGAGACACTTAGATTCTCCACAAGAATCTTTAACATCCGATACTGACTTGGATGAGTCAGAAGGGTCCCCAAAGTCACCTTCAGAAGATGTCTCCTTTTCTGACATTTTGGAGATCCTGAAGCAGAGAGGTGATTGGCAGTCCCTCCCCCCTTCTGAGGATGAGTCAGTCTTGCTGAAGGCATTTGGTGCTCGCCCTTCCTCCTCCTGGGTCACTCCGCCCTTTGATGAGTTAATGGAGTTGATTGCTCGAAGGGTGTGGGAGACACCTGACACGGTGGAACCGGTCCCTAGGAAGCCTAATAAGTACATCACTGCACCCCAAGACAAGGCTTACCTCACTAAAGGAGTTCCAGTAGACGCCATGGTGGTGGCAGCGGCCACGAAAAAGGAGATGTCGGAGTCTTCCTCATCTGTCCATCCGCCTAACAGAGATTCTAGGACTATGGACAGATACGGGAAGCGCATTTTTAGTTCAGCGGCTTTTTCTATGCGGTCCCTGAACTATTTGACTCATTTTACACGCTTACAGAGGGATCTAGTCAAAGAGTTGGGAGATACCCTCCAGGGTACTACAGATGCTGCGGTATCAGAGAAAGTTTCGGCACATCTAAATACCCTTACATCCATTGTTAACTCATCCATGAGGCTGATATCATACGCAGCCGAAGGATCGAGTAGGGCAGCGGCTTCAGCGATTGCTCTTCGTAGGCAATCCTGGATGCGCTTATGTTCATTTGTGGAAGCCTTCAAGTCTTCCTTTACTAACGCCCCATTTGATGGTGCCACACTTTTGGCCCTAAAGTAAAGGAGACCCTTACCGGTGTGAACAGGAGGGAAAGACTCTGTCTGCTGTCGGAGTCCGTTTTCCACCCTTCCAGACCGTACCCCAAAGGGCAACGTGGTGGGAAAATGTGGTTTGAAAACCCCAAGGATCTTTCCCAGGCACACAGGGTGATGCCCCTCTAGAGGCAGAGGAGGGGCAGAGGTGGAAGACGCCGCCCGGGCGGCAGAGGGTCCATAAAACCAAGGTGACAGGGATACCCCCCCTGGCAAACCTTTCCAGCACTCCTGAGAGGAGGCCCGACTGTCCTGCTCTGGAGGCAGTTGGGGGTCGCTTAGCTTTATACCCTCAGGCCTGGCAAAACATTACTACAGACAACTGGGTAAAAAGCGTTGTTACCAGAGGTTACAAAATACCATTCCTATCCACCCCCATTCCAAAGAAAAAACTCCCAGATGTACCACTCCATCTGCGAGACCCAGCAGCTATAGAAATTTCAAAGCTGCTAGAAAAAAAGAGTCATCCAACCAGTCCCAGCGGACCAAATAGGATTCGGGACTTACTCAAGGTTCTTTTTAGTTCCAAAGCAGACAGGGGACTGGAGGACGTTTCTGGACCTAAGCAACCTCAACACCTTTGTCAAGAAGGAAAAGTTCCGAATGGTCACGCTTCAATCGATCCTTCCATTCCTACAGAAGGACGACTGGATGTGCTCAATAGATCTAAAGGACGCATACTACCACATCAAAATGGCCAGGGCGTCCAGGGATCATTTGCGCTTCCGGCTGGGAGCCAGTCACTACCAGTTTCGAGCCCTGCCCTTTGGTCTGACCTCAGCCCCCAGGGTTTTCACCAAATGCATGGCAGTGGTAGCGTCTCATCTGAGGCGCCTAGGATTCCAGGTGTTTCCGTATCTGGACGACTGGCTCCTGTCTGCCACCACCAGGTGTCAACTGATACAGGCCAGGGATTACACCCTACAACTTTGTATTCACCTCGGAATTTCCGTAAATTTCGAAAAATCTTTACTACAGCCATCACAGCATATCTTATTCATAGGAGCGGAATTAGATACGCATCATTTGGTTTTAAGGCTTCCTACAGAAAGGATAGTCGCACTTCAAAACAACATTTCTCTCCTTCTGTCGTCCAAAAAATCCCCGGCAAAGCTGGTTCTGAAGGTCTTGGGGCTCATGGCAGCTTCTCTCATTGCGATACCATTGGGAAGACTGCACATGAGAATTCTACAATGGCTGCTGTTTGCACAATGGTCATTCCAACAGCTGCCTCTGACACACGAAATTCTGATAACGAACACATGCAAATCACACCTAACTTGGTGGCTTCAGACTTGCAACCTTTCCAGCGGAAGACCATTTGTGCTACCCACACCGTCAGCGACGATAACCACGGACGCTTCCCTGATAGGGTGGGGGGGGCATATTTCAGGGACAGACAGTCCAAGGCGAATGGACCAATCTGGAGTACAATCTGCACATCAATGTTCTGGAGTTGAGGGCAGTGTTTTTAGCGTTGCAACACTTTGCTCCCCTTCTTCCTCTAGGGACTATTGCAGTTCAGACAGACAACATGTCCGTAGTCTGGTACATAAACAAGCAAGGGGGAACCAGGTCTTATCAACTATGCAGAGAGGCCATGAGAATTTGGCAATGGGCGGAGTCCATGGGTCGCTTTCTGATCGCAACGCACATCCCGGGGTCATCCAACGTCATAGCCGACAGGCTGAGCAGAGCAATACTGTTGCCTCACGAGTGGTCCCTCAAACAGTCAGTTGCGAACATGATATTTCGCAAGTGGGGCCAGCCTTCCTGCGATCTGTTTGCGTCTCCAATGAACACCAAATGCAGGAGCTACTTTGCCCTATTACCCCCTCCAGGGGAAGTCCCCAGGGACGCGCTGGTGCACGATTGGCCCCCGGGTCTCCTGTATGCTTTTCCTCCTTTTCCCCTGATTGCAAAGTTTCTGCAGAAAGCCAACAACCTTCAAAGGACGATAATCCTCATTGCCCCATTCTGGCCTCGTCAGATTTGGTTCCCCTTTCTATTGCATCACCGCATTCGGGGGCCTTGGATGCTGGACCCAGAGCCAGATCTACTGACTCACTCGTCAGGAGTTCCTCACCCATCTCTCGAATCACTCCATCTAGCAGCTTGGCTGCTCCACTTCCCTTTCTAGCCAGGTCTGATTCCCTTACACCGGCGGTTCAGAATATTTTAGTGGCTTCTCATAAAGCTTCCACTACAAAGACCTACACCAGTAAATGGAAACGTTTGATCTTCTGGGCTAATTCACATCATTTGGACCCTGTTATAGCTCCGTTGAACAAGATCTTGGAGTTTTTGACAGAATTGTTTCATGAAGGAGCTTCTCCTGCTACTTTAAGAGTGCAGTTGGCTGCCATATCTAACTATCATGTGGAAGAATGTGGTGCGCCTATTATGGCTCACAGGCTTTGTAAAGCTTTTTTAAAAGGATCTTTTCATATCAGACCACCAGTTAGAGTTCCTACTTCACCGTGGAATTTGAACCTCTTACTTTCTAAATTGATGTTGCCCCCCTTTGAACCAGCCTCAATTTGCCCATTGAAATTTTTATCGTGGAAAACTCTATTCCTGGTGGCCATTACATCTGCTAGGTGAGTGTCTGAGCTTCAAGCTCTTTCTATTAAGCACCCTTATTTAATTTTCCACTCTGACAGAGTATCCCTTCGCACTAATCCATCCTTTCTCCCCAAAGTTTGCTCTACTAATAATATTAATCAGTCCATTGAATTACCCACCTTCTTCAAAAATCACTCTAATAAATTAGAGTATATGTTGCACAAATTGGATGTCCATAGACAACTCAGATTTTATTTGGATAGAACAAAAGATCACAGAAAATCTGATCAACTGTTTGTAGCCTTTGCTGACAGCAGAAAGGGTGTAGCCGTTACGAAACGAACTCTTTCCAAATGGCTAACTGATTGTATCACATACGTTTATGAGGCTTCTAATCAGACATTATCGGTCAAACCTAAAGGACATTCTACGAGATCAGTGTCTACATCCTTAGCTCACGCAGCTCGCTTACCATTAGACACGATCTGTGCGGCTGCTACTTGGGCTAAACCACATACATTTATCTCTCATTACAAAGTGGACAGGGTTTCTAGGGATAGGGCAACCTTTGGTTCCACTGTGCTCAAGAACGTTCTCCGTGAGTTC
>NC_056727.1:923547245-923559745 GCF_019279795.1 Protopterus annectens | reverse complement strand
TCTTCAAAATGCTGTTTGTGGAAATTACGTTCACCTTCCTACTCATCATGAATTAAATCACGAATGTGGTAGCTGAATGACTGACCTTTAAGTAAACTCCATTACTGTAAATGTTTTCATTGAAAATCAATTTCATTGAATCTGACTTTGCAAATTTATCCAGTGTTGTGAGACTACAGAGATAGAATGTATAAGTTAGGGAGCATGAGGACTACTGCCACATGGAGGTACAAATGGAAAAAGGTTCAGTTTTGGATAGTTGAAAATAGTTTTCAGTGGAACCGTTTCATGAGAATGTGACTCCCTGGATTTGCCATCAGCAAGTCAACCTGAAGATATTAAATCTAGGAGCCACTTCACCTTGTGACCATACAAAAATGTATGCAGTAAATAAAATCAATATATTCTTGGGGCAGTTTTCTGAATTCAAAGAGACAATGTAACCCTACACTCTGACATCTTGTACAATGCTTGGCCAACAGAAATTTTGTGTAAGCATCCTTTTTACATGTCTTTCACTCATATAGTCTGAAAAAGGAATATCTTGGGTTATGGCAAAAGTGCCTATTAATAGGTGTTTGGGACTACCAGTTGCTTTATCATGCTTTCCTCTAGTCCTCTTTCATGAGTCCATTTTCTGTACAATAAGTCCTTGTCATAGTACACAGACACTGCCATCCTTGGGAATCAGCAGCCTCCTTGACTGCCTCTCTCAAGTCCTATAAGGTAAGATCTAAGAACTGTGCTTGTCTCACCTGTTTCTTTGTGACCATCCCCATTTCCCATTTCAAAGGAAGTCTAGTCCTGTTTGACTGCTGTAGCTCAGATATAGATTTGCTACTTCCACTTAACTCTTCCCCTGAAGTAGCCTCTTTCAAAGAAAATGCAATACTTTTTGACAGCACTGGCACATATTCAGGCTTGATGCTATGATCCATCTTTTCTCTTGAAATAGCCACATCACAAACCTCTTTTGGAGGTGTGGGAATTGGGTTGGTCTCCAGCATATTGCTATTCCTCATACACTTGTCTCAATGCCTGACTGCATGTAATTGGTGTCGCATCAAAATCATCTCCTATTAAACATCTTCTTGAATATCATCAAAAACTAAACTTGCTTATTCTCCTTTCTCTCTTCCCAGTCTAAGGGAACTCTAGCCTTTGTTACTTGAAAGGGTGTCCCTCCCATGGCCCTAACTGAAGTGAACTGCCTAGGCAAGGAATACTTCTTTTCAACAGCTGCAGGCTTAACAATAGTTATGTTTGATGCTGCACTCCCCTTAACAGTATATTCTTTCTCTTCCACCTGGATAAGCTACAGACTCTTATAATAACCTGGAAAAGAAGTTATCTCCAGGCAACCCACCAGTACCATGCTGCCACCTCTTTGTCCTCTACCTTGTTTCTGTGGACATTTGTACAACATGTTCCATACTTTGTTAGATTGTAAACCTTTAATCCCCATGACCCTAGTGTGCACCAAAATCAAATGTCTTTTCCGTTTGATTATGGAACTTGCTGCTATGGCTTAGACTACTGCCCCTGCCCCTGCCCAGGTTGCCTTATACCTATACGCAGTGCTAGGTAAAGCCCCCCATGTAACTGTGTCCTGCTGGCTAGAGTGGGATAACCATTTCTACCTATTTCCTCAATGGAGATACAATTCAGGACTGATAACCAGGTTCTGATATCCTTAAGCAAAGTTCTGAGTGTTCTGAGTGTTTGTGCCTTTATCATAAGCTCTCCCAATATTTTAATAGTAATTTTATATCCACTCACCCAGCTATTAAAATCTTCAGTGGAATCGTTGACACTGTTTTCTGCCTTTCTGTAAGCTTGAGTCATCAACTTAAAAAATATTCACAAACGTCATTCTTGAATTTTAAGTAATTGTAATTAAGATACTTGATATAATTTATTTTTAATAAAATATACATTTCTCTCTTCCCAGTCTAAGGGAACTCTAGCCTTTGTTACTTGAAAGGGTGTCCCTCCCATGGCCCTAACTGAAGTGAACTGCCTAGGCAAGGAATACTTCTTTTCAACAGCTGCAGGCTTAACAATAGTTATGTTTGATGCTGCACTCCCCTTAACAGTATATTCTTTCTCTTCCACCTGGATAAGCTACAGACTCTTATAATAACCTGTGAGTAGAGGAGTTAAAAACCTCATCCATTGCCCCTAATTTATTTTTTGTTGATTAAACATTTATTCAAGTGCCCAAATAAAACTATCAAAATCACCTTCCTCTGTTTAGTGAGGAATCAGTTTTGTACTGACTTTGGCACCCAGGACTGGGTTTTTTCTTTCACTGTGCAGCGCAGGTGCATTTCATGAATACTAAGCATCCACCACTCATGTTGATGTTGCTTTTCTCTTTTTACACATTTAGCCACTCTCAGCTCTTGCTCTTTTTGCATCTCAGTCTGTTTCAGTCTTTTACCTGCTGTAAGGTATTTCACCTCCAGCTCCAACTCCAGTTTCCAGATAATTTTGAATGGGCCTTTATCTGCATGCTGTAGAAGTACACAAGGCAAGTATCATCTCCTTCTTGGTGTGGAAGACCCCTTTATTAGCTGTCTTTGTTCAGCTGTGACACTTATGTGTTGACATACTGTTAGATCATTTTATCAGTTTCTTAATTTATTTGGTCAAGAAGCAAAATAGATTCTGTGCAGTGTATACTACTGTGTATTTACCTTCTGACTGCAGTGTTATAGTCTTTTTGGTGACACACTGTTTTGCAGGTTATATAAGTCCAGTTTTACACTGGCCACAAATTAATTTGTGATAGCATGATCCTATAATCCCACCTGATGTCATCAAATAATATATAATAATATGGCCCAGAAACCTTACCACTGCTCCCATAATGTCAGGAGAGGGATTGTGGTCCTTTGATCCATACCACTGTTCAAAATAGAAAAACGATTCACTCGAGATGTTTGGCTTTAAGAGTGTATAGCAGATGATCACTGCTGTCTTGGGTAATGACTGACACTAGATGAACCCAATTAAGGTTCACAATGAACAATTGTAGAGCAAGGTTATGAGCACGGTCTTGATAGGAGCTTACCTACCTCACTCTAAGCCTATTGCCTTACAGTACTAGCTTACCAAAAGTAACTGTAACTTGGTTCACACACACACACACACACACACACACACACACACACACACACACACACACACACACACACACACACACACACACACACATATTTTCAAGGCAGGCTAATAGTACCTTTTGATGTCAAATCTCCTTTCTATTTACACAGTATTTACTACTAACAGACAGCACAGACTGGCACTGCAGGGTCAGAAATTGCTACACGCACTCAAGTTACTATATCATCACAATCATCTCATATTAAAACATCTTTTAAGGTATCATCAGACTCTGTTACCTTCTTGTTCCCTTGCCTCCTTCCCAATCCAAGTGAAATCTGGCAAAGTAATATGTGAGGGTATGTCCTAGAAAAATATATATTTCTTACTTTCCACTCTTAGAGATGAGCTAGTTGTAATGCAATGCCTTGTGGTAACTCAGCTAATCATTTTCTGTAAGAAATAAGGATGCCAACAGTTACAGTTCACCACATTGAGCATTTATTGTTATAAAATTAGCAAGACACTAGTCTCGGTCCTTTAGAATCAAATATTTATTTATTTTTTTTATTGAAATAGCTTAGGGAATACAGTTTGAACAATAAATAAACAAAAAGACAATTACAATACTTCAAAAGCAGATATGAAATACGTTTGAAAAGGACATAATTAAAAAAAAACACTGTTTTATTTGCTAAATAATTCTAACACAAATTAAAGCTAAACATTTCTAGAATATGTCTATGACAGTCTATCACTACTAAAACTGTAGAATATAAACAGGCAAAGTAAATGGCAATGAAGTTACTGATGCAGGGTAGCAGGCAGTCCTCAGGCACATACTTCCATCTGCAGTTGAACTGAAAATGGCCGATTTTTTTTAAAGCACTGCTCCATAGTTAGTCCACTTTAACTCCGAAAAGGTGTCTTGTAATGAATCAACATTTAGACATGTGGCATCAGCAGTTTTGTTTAGCAACCCCTTTCCTTTCTACATCAGGGTGACATGGTTCTGCATCCTATTTCTTCAATTAAAATAGAAATTGAAACAGTACAGATTATAGAAATTTCCAGCTATATATAATCTAAAATAATATACGAATACCTAGAAGAGCTGCTAAGAAGCACAAATAATTGATAGTGTGTGTGTGTGTGTGTGTGCGTGCGTGCGTGCGTGCGTGCGTGTGTGTGTGTGTGTCACGCACGTGTGTGTTGGCCATGCTAGTGTTATTTACATTTTGTAATATTGTACTATAAAACAAATACATTTCACATAGTTTTTAATATAGTTTTTTGCATTATTTATGTTTTACATTTTTGATGCAACTTGGAGCCTTTCTCCTTGGCCCTCTGCTGAAAATGGGATCCATGCCCAGTCAGACTTTCCTGGTAAACAAATGTAAAATAAATAAAGTTGCTTGTGTGCAATATTGCCTCATAAACTTCTTATCTGACCACATCTGATCCCTAGGATGCTTTCAGAGATGGCAGAAATGTATTTTATTGTCAACATTACAGATCTGCTCTATAACCAGATTTAGCACCTGCTCAGCAGACTTGTCACATGATGCATGTATAAGTAACTTCATCATCTGGTTTACAAGATTTATTTGATTTATATTTAAACAAAATTCAACATTAGGGTATGATGTAATGCAGGGTTATCCCACAGTTGTTGTGATTTGGTCATGAGGTTATAGCCCAAGTAACCAAACAAAGCTAGCGATCGAGAAACCTGTATTACCCATACCCAAACATGATACACCATTGTTGTACAATGCCATTTTTTCCTTCCTCCTCCTCCTCTTCTTCTTCTTCTTACTACTACTACTATTTTTTGAGGGGGGTTGTTCTCTGTATGTTTTCTCTAATATGATTTTCTAGGGATAACAGTATTGTTCATTTGTATAACCAGGTATGTGAGAATGCTAAAACAATACATCAGTTTAGAAGACTTGTTATCTCTTTGTATATGATAGGGATAGCATAGGACTGAATGTTTTGATGCACATTTTTGGGATTTGTCAAATAAAATATTGACTATTTCAAATTTTATAGCGTTAAAAAGTACAACTGCTAGCCATTTTAATGTTTATTTCTGAGAATGGAAGGGGTAAAGACAAGAAATGGTGGCCATAATGTTTATGTTTTGGTAGCCACACTTAAATTCAGATCTCTGAAGCTGCTAAGCTTCTTTCTGTGATTAATACAAAGTTTTGGAGTTGGACTTGTTCCCATGAGTAATGCTCAGTTTATAATGAACATGTACTGTTGTTATTCATGCTTTTGAATATTAATTTGTGTTCATTGTATAATATATTTTGATTTACTAACCAAGTAAGTAGACTAGTCAGATACCACTTTCAGCCATAATCTGGGCAAAAACAGCAACAGGCATGATGATATAACTTTACTGCATGATCCTTTGCAAACGTTTCCCCTATAAAAGAAAGGCAGTTCATTTAGTGAGGTCCTTCTACTTCATTTCACAAAAATGATTTTGCCACAATATTCTAACACAATAGATCTTATTACTTCACTGCTGATCTCAAACAAACTATCACAACAATCCTAAAAAAATTTGGAACACCATTAATAAGATCCTTCACCCTGGTAGTGCCAGTATACCCAACCCTTACCCAAACAATTCTCCACTAGAAACTGACACTGCACTGAACTCTTATTTTATTGACTCCATTAAAAAGCTAACCCAGAATATTTTTGCTTCCAGTCCCACTATTCCTTTCTCTCCCTCTAACCATAAACCAACCTTCTCACTCAAACTTGTCACTGCAGCCTATATTAAATCACTACTAACTAAACTGATGCCCTGCTCTCCTGCAGATAATCTACCACCAGTGTTCCTAAAATTAGCCACTATCTCTATTGCCTTCCCCATCTCTATTCTTGTCAAAAGAGCTATCCACGAATCTACAGCCCCCTCTATCTGGAAATAATTCTACACACTACCTATTTACAAAGGAGGACAATCCACTGACCTCTCAAAGAACAGGCCCATAGCATTCATGCCCCCCCCTCTACAATACTTGAAAATATGTATGTAAACAGCTCCTTGATTATCTTCTACAAGAAAATATACTCTCTCCTTACCCAACATGGCTTCCGCCCTAACCATAGTACTACTTCTGCTCTGATCTCCTTCACTCATACTATCTCTCAAGCCAGAGACAACAATAAACTAGTATCCTGTCTATTCCTAGACCTCTCCTAAACCTTTGATACTGTCTTCTACCCAAACTTCTCACTAAAATGTCTGATCTTGGTCTCTCCAATCCTACAATTAAATGGTTCTCAAGCTATCTTTCCAACAGACAGCAGTCCATCAATTGGCTCTCTTTCTTCTCCCACTTCCTTTCCATTAATACTGGCATACATCAAGGTTCCATTCTTGAAGCACTTCTATTTAACATCTTCACCAACTCTCTCCATACTGTCTGCTGTCAGTCCTCCCTCATACAATATGCGGATGGCTCCTCTATCATCTGCACCTCTGACAATCCCTCACACCTCCTCACTATAACCCAAAACTCTTTCAACTCTTTAGAAAGGTGGCTAACTGGCAATCAACTCATACTCAATCCCAAAAAACTAATTTTTTCTTATTTATCCCCAAATCTCTCACTCATCTAAAATCTTCATTCACTATCTCAACTCTTGACAACACTGTAATAAAGGGCCAGATCGCAGACGCAGTTTATTGAATGCATCTTGATCGAACTGACAAGAGTGAAAAGGCAAAACAACGAAGTGTCTTTTCAGCGAATCCTTTCCCTGGGAAAGAATTTGCTTGGCTGCTTTCGTTACTTTGCCATTTTTGGCACTATAGTGCGATCTTGGAGTTTATATATTTAAGTAGGGGGGTGTGGAGGGCTTATGTAATGTTTTAAAGTATACACATTTTTTTATTTTGGAACAGCGATGTTTTTTTTGCTTGGAAAAAAATTGCTGTTCTGAGATTTCGACGTTGTGAGCTTTCACTTACATGGGGTTGATTATTTATCGTTCGCTTTTCTAAGCATGCAATAATATAATACAGATCCTGTAATAAATGCTGAATCACAAGCCACGCTCCTGGGTGTTATCATAGATGATCAACTAAAATTTGACTTACATGTCCAAAATTGCATTAAAAAAACACCTAAACTAGGTTTACTCTACAGAAACAAAAAAATTCCTCACTAAGGACTCTAGACTTATCTTCTTCCCAGTCTGCTTTATGTTTCTGCTATCCTAACCAACCTACAGTCCTCTCTAAAGTGTAAACTTGAACTATCTTACAATAAAACTGCTAGGTTTGCTGCTAACCAGTCCTACAATTCACACTATTGCCTTGTTCTCAAATACCTAAACTGGCTTGAACTCCCACACCAGCTCCTCCAAGCTCAGCTGCTCCTTAATCACTCCATTATTAACAAATCTACCTCCTGCCCCGCCATCTCAACCCTCATCTCCTTCTATACTCCTAATCACTCTCTCTGGAGCTCTGACCAGTTTCTGTTGGAAATCCTAAAGCCCCAAAAAATAATCTGTCAACACCTATGCATCTAATCCATTGCCATGGCTTGGAACAAACTACCTCTTTCCATCAGAGTTATAACCAACACCCTCAGCTTCAAAAAGGCATTAAAAGAGTCTCTATGGAACTCATGGTTCTGCTCCTGTCAAAACCCAACATGACTACTTACATCCCCTACACTTGTCCCACTCTTCTCACTGCTCTGATTATTTCACCTTCCAGTCTCCTCTCTGACTCCTTTATCCCTAATGCTCTACTTTACTCTGCTCCCACTCCTTCTTGCTGCTATCTCTTTCCCTTCTTCCCCCTGTATATGAACTTATTTAGGTATGGTTTCTATTCCCCTATCCTCTTCATATCCACATGCCCATCTGCCTCCCGTGACTCATCTGTGTCTTCTTCCTTCACAGTATCATTGGCCTCTATCTACTCTTTTTAGGTTTTCTGTTCCTCCTACATCTTCTACCCCTTTCCCAGCAGTAATCTATTTCATATTTTCTTTGCATCAGAGCTTGCAGACTGTTTTATTTAGTTGTTCTGGTTGTACACTTATTAATTCTGTACTGTATATTGATATTTTAATGTATCTATAGTTACTCCTGTATTTTATGTCATGTTACTGAAGTTTTCTGTACTTTGTGTTACCTCAGAATAATATTTGTTCTGTATGGAGACTTCCTTCCTATAAGCAGGCTCTAATGAGGTCATGGCGGATAAGATCAAAATGCTGAGTTAGCCAGGGAAAAATGGCTCCATAAGGTGATCAGAGCAGTATGGAGAGAAAGACATATCCCAGATTACTGCAGAATAAGCATACTAGTGCCAGTGTACAAGAACAAAGAAGACATTCACAATTGTGGGCAGTATAGAGATATCAGACTCCTGTCACACTGTATGAAAGTTCTGGAGAGGGTGATTGATAAATGAATACACAAAGTAGTAAGTAAGGTGGGAGTTGAGCAGTTTGGATTCAAATCATAATGCAGCACAATCGACCTGATATTTGCAGTGAGACAGATAGTTTAGAAGAAGCTTGAGAAGAGAAAAAGAGTCCAACTGAGCATTCCCAGACATGGAGAAAGCATATGACAAGATCCCATGAAAGCTGATTTGGGCAGTCCTGTGTTAGTTCAAAGTCCCAGAAACATTGGTAGAATTAGTGCAGACTATGTACATGGGCCCAGTGATACAAGTACAAACAGTGTTTGGATTCACAGATGGGATTCCCAGTGGGAGTGGGTGTGCACAAGGGTCCAGCTCTAAGCCCACTGCTGTTTATACCAGTGATGGACTACATTAACAAACAGGTCAGAGGAGTTACATCAACAAAGCTGCTGTATGCAGATGATGTGGCATTACAAGCAGACTGTGAACAAGTTCTGGAAATGATACGGGAATGGAATGGAATGCAAAGCTGCAGGCACAGAATGAAACTGAGTACAGGTAAGGCAGTTGTAATGGTAGCAAGTGGGGGAAATCAGAAGAAATTGAAACTGTGAGATAAGGGAAACTAGTAGAACAGGTTAACATCTTCAAGTATCTGGGAGGGGATTTTGAGGAGAAGAGAAGTCTGAATGAGGAGGTCAAAAGCTTGAATAAAATGGGCTTCAGCCAACTGGCACAGAGTGTCAGGGGTAGTGCGTGACAGAAGAAGGGGCAAAGTAGCTGAAAAGTAAGGTGTACAAAATTGTGATGTGGCCAGTACTACTGCATGGTACAGAAACCTGGTCAGTCAAGGTAGAGCAAATGAAAAAGCTAGAGGTGATGGAGATGAAGTTCCTGAGGTGGGTGCTAGGATGCACACTGTGGGACAAATGAAGAAAAGAGAACATCAGAACAGAAGCCCAAGTAGTTCCAATTGCTGAGAAGGTGAAAGAGAACAGATTTCAGTGGTTTGGCCACATGTGAAGGAAAGCTAAAGACAATCTGGTGAAGAAGATTTGGGACAGACAGGAAGAAGGTGAGAGGAAGCAAGAGTGTCCAGCAAAGAGATGGACTGTGGGAAAGAAGATCTGCAACAGTCAGGCATTACTGTTGAAGAAGGTAGGAGAGTGGCATTGAACCAAGAGAGAGAGAGATGGTGACAGTTGACACAACACCCCGGCACGATGTAGAAAATGGGAAAACGACAGTTGATGATGATGATGAAGTAAGGTTATATCTTATATATGATTAACAATTGTGCTTGTAGAAGACAACGTGCATCTAAAGATTACAACAACCAGTGCTTGTTTTGTTTAGGGCCTCAGTATAAACTTGAGTTTTGTATTTGACAAAATGCAGCATAGCAACTATATTATAATATTTAGGAGCAATTTCTTTCTGTTTGACTAAGAAATGTTTAAAATATTTTAAAAAATCATTCTAAAAAGGACAATTGTAAATATATAAACATTGTCACCCTATAGAGGGAGAGGAGAGGATAACTTTATAACTTTGATGGAATTACTTAATACAGTCAAATGGCAATCATTGTCTCTTATAAGTACTTCCAATAATTCACACCCATGTCTATTAAAAAGGTTTAATAACTCACTGTGTAGGTTCAAGTTGTTAATAAGCCCTGTTGGATACTTCCAGTTCCTCAGTCCTTTCAGTATTTGTTCTCTTTTAGGCACTCCCTTAAATAGCAATTTTCGAACTGTAATTTACAATATTAAAGAGTTTTGTCATGTAAGTCCTTGAGCTCTTTTTCCAAAGTCCTGTAGTTAGTAGACCACACTTTTGTCTCAGAAAAACCTTCTCCCTACTGTTGCAACCAGTCACTAAGTGAAAAACTAGCTGATACGGAAAGTGAAAACTGACAGGACTACCTCCGCTCAACCCATTCCCTCATTGCCTGGATAAATCAAAAGAAGGATCGTTAGACTGACTGCCACAGTTTTTCTGTGCAGAAGTAATCCTGAGTCAAGGGACAAACTTGAACAATTTTTGCAGTTTTTAAATACTAGTACTGGGTACTTTAGATTTACAATGGAAATGTCTACAATGTACATATTATGATCTAAATACTGTTTTATAAAGTACTATTATTACTGTATGCTTTATGACTGTATGTGGAGCTTTTCTCCCCGAGCCTCCACTGAAAACAGGCTTCTGGCCCAGTCAGACACAACCCGGTTAACAAATGTAATAAATAAATAAATAAATAAATACACGAGGAAAGGGTAAATTACCAAGATGTAGCATTAATGAATGATAGAATGGTAAGAAGTTTAAGTCCACATTATATCGTAAATCAACCTTTTCTAATTCCTTCTTGCATTTCAACAGTTGGCACCACTTCACCAAAAGAAATCTTTGGTGAAGGGACAGTGTGTGAGATTGGTAAGAATGATTAGTAATTTTGGCACATTTCTGGATGAATTGTTCATCTTGAGAAATACATTTAATAGAAGGGGTTACCCAGAACAGTTTCTTAGCAATATATTTGATGAAGTAGTAATGATAAGACAAACAGGCCATTTTTTTCCACTTTTAGGTACAAGTGACAATGGGACAGTAAGTTTCAATAACAATAAACTGGGTCCCCCTGATGACAACAATAAGGAATGTAACAAGGCCCTAATACTTACTTATAATATGCATTTTGACAGCATCCAGGATATCATTAATAAAAATTGGAGCATTTTTGGGCTTGATAAGGACCACCTTGTGAAGATGGGAAATAAGCCCATCATTGTATATAAGAAAGATGTCAGTTTTAAAGTACTTTTGGAAAGGCCTTTATTGGTTAACACAAGAGGTGCTATGGTTAAATGTGGACATTGCTTCCAGTGCAGGTATATTCTTGATACAACAGAAGTTTTTATTAAAAATGTTGGTGTCATTAAGTTGATAAAAAGGTTCTATTGTCACATAAGGGGATAGTTTATGTCACCAAGTGCCAAAGCTGTGAATGCTTTTATGTTGGCAAAACCAAAAGGGCTTTCAAAGAAAGTATTTACTAACATGTGTATGATATACAATGGGGGACTGAAACTAATGCCCTGGCTAAACATATTAACAACAACCCCCTACATTGCTTTACATTTGTAGCTATTGACCAAGAAGATTTAAAGCCCAGGGGAGGGCCTTCTGATTTATACCTTGAGTTCAAGGAATTGAAGTGGCAGTTGAGACTAGATGCCACTACCTCCCCGGTTTGAATGAGATGACTTCTATTAGTAGTGTATTAAAACTGAAGGCACAATTTTGTTTATAAGACATGGTACTTTGTGTGTGTGTGTGTGTGTGTGTGTGTGTGTGTGTGTGTGTGTGTGTGTGTATATATATATATATATATATATATATATATATATATATATATATATATATGTGTTTTGTTTCTGTTATTTTAAGAATAGCATGCATACAAAAGATTCATGTTTTATTTTTAGTAACACAGTCTTGTATTATTGGATTTTTATTTATATTGTTTGAGTATTTGCTTGAGAGAGGTATTGCGGATATTTAATATATTTTTTGTTAAGCTGGTTTGCCAAAGTTAAAGAATCAACTAATTAATTAATTTGTTGCCATGGCAGGTTATTTTTAAGTAAATCATGTGATTTTTACAATGAATGTATTTATTAGTAGTGTCTGTGTGATTAGTTATTCTGAAGAAGTCTTGGTACATAACGGACAAAAGTGTTATATAATTTTCAATAAAATCTTTGCTATCCAGCGACTCCTTTCTTTTTATTTTTATTAGCTCATGGTCATTTTGTGTGGTTACAATACTCCTCCATGAACATATATGTTTCTCCAGTTTCTGTTCACATCTGTTTTTTCACAGATGCTAGGTATTCTGTACTTAAGACCTCAAGAAGACATAGCTCTCCTCCTTTGAATTTGAAGTTCATATTGAAAAAAT